>NC_086286.1:610000-846496 GCF_963924245.1 Chroicocephalus ridibundus
CCTCCTTTGTTGCTATATGTTAAGTTCATCGAGGGCATTCACATTTAGCAAAACCTAAGGTTAATGCTCATTTTGAAAAAAAGAAGTTTTGTGAAAGATACCCCAAAGGAAAGTAAAATGGCTCCTATAGAACTAAGAGAACTAGCTGTATGCTTTATGGCTGTAACAATTGCTGAGAAGGATGTACTCTTATTGGTTAGGGTTGGCATGGCCTCTCTCTACATGGGAGACTTGGGCTTTGGGAAGAGAGGATTGTAACTGCATGCCGGGAGGTCGGAGTGTGAGTGGCACCAGGCAATACTAATTGCACAGAGCTTGATTCTTTTTAACTTCTCTAATAAGTCCGTGCTCTTTGGTGTATGGACGTGGGGAAGCTGGCTAAAATTGCCACCACACCTAGACCGGTATCTGTCATGTAATTCTGCATATATGTGTGTGGTGTAGGATCGCTTCTGCTCCCTTGTCCACACATTGCCGGCTGCCCAGGTTAGAGTGTCTCCTGCAGGAGTAGATATGAGCTTGTGGAATCAATGAGTGTAATGAATGGGACCCATTCCTTCTCTTCTCTTCTCTTCTCTTCTCTTCTCTTCTCTTCTCTTCTCTTCTCTTCTCTTCTCTTCTCTTCTCTTCTCTTCTCTTCTCTTCTCTTCTCTTCTCTTCTCTTCTCTTCTCTTCTCTTCTCTTCTCTTCTCTTCTCTTCTCTTCTCTTCTCTTCTCTTCTCTTCTCTTCTCTTCTCTTCTCTTCTCTTCTCTTCTCTTCTCTTATACTTAACACATATATAACTCTTAATTATTCCATCCCTTTATCACTAGCTCCTTTCTGCAGCAGTTATGCCTCACATTTTGTGTATGCTTGGCCTGTGGAACTATGCATACACAGATGCATGATGTGCTGGATACATTTTTGGCACTAAGAAAGGTCAAAATAAATAAAGTAAAAATAAAAATGTTTAGTGTATTTCCCCTTGAATACAAGTGTTTTTAAAAAGACAGACAATAGGGAAAAAAATAAGTGAAAGACCAGTGTTTCTAAGTCTCGGTAGGCTTGAAATATTTTCCCAGGAAGGGAAAGAAAAAGGGCTAAGAAACTACCTCGGTTTCCTTCAGCCTGTTCCTTCAGAACCTTAGTGCCAGCTGGAGACAGCGTGGATCTCCATGTGCAGGAATCTGGGATCTGCACGAAAGGAGGAGATTGTAGGTCACAGTTTAATCTGATCACACAAAAAAATCAACACAGGTGGTGTTGATTCCCCAGAGGGGCTGGAATAAGTTCTGTGTCACTGCGTAAACTGCAGTGTTGTGAAGCTGGCACTTTCCTTTCTGACCTTGCAGACATCTGCTTACTCAGGCTTCTTATTCCTAAAATTACTCTTGCCACAAGCCATGTTTCCTGCCTTTTGGGAGGCACTCCGTGTCTCTGCATGTACGGCGGCACCTTTACACTGCTTCTGTGCTATGCAAATTTCTTTCTCAGTGGAATGGTTCTCTCCGAGGATTTAACCCGTGGGCCTGTGCCAGCACTTCTCATCTCCGAATATGTGGACTCTGGATTGAGGATTTGAATATAGATTTTGCTTCCTACCAATGTAACATAATGAAACACACCTTTGGTTAAAAAAATGCCGACAATTTGTGGGGTGGAGATGGGTTCCAGATCCCTGTTCTTATTCAAAGTTTGTGGGCAGACTGATATCTGTGTAGAAGAAATGGGTAAAACTCATGAGGAGGCAGCCAGGAGGTTGCATTTAAAGGTTTTGAGCTACAGGCCTGAATAAGAATAATGAATAAAACAATGTCAGTTGACTCTGTTATGTCACGTTAAGTTCGTAGCCATCCACTTGCCCTGCAGAGAACTGTGGAGGTGATGTTCTTTCTCTCAGAGTGCAGGTAGGATTTGCCAGGTTATCTTTTTCAGCAATTAAGGAAGGAAGTTCTGATGTACTGCTGTACATCTTCCTGCTTCGGTTTAACCGGATTTCTGCTGTAGATCAGTGATCACAAATTCACATGGGATGAGATGTGTTCATAATAGAGATATGTGCCCTCCAACATAGCCATGAATGTCCTGGAGGGTCTAGATGCTTTGCTCTGAACCAGTGCTCAGCTAAGAAATTGTGGTATTAATAGAAATTGCGTTGCTGAGGGCTGTGCTCTTCAGGTGAGGTCTAAATCAAGGCTCAAATAACTTCTGCAGATGCAAGAACCCAAAGAGAGGCAAAGATCGGTCAATATTTTATAAGTGGCCTTCTACTTACCCAGATGTCATATGCAATTAAAATTGGATATGCTTCATTCAGTTCCTGAGTAAACCGTTGTGTTCCAGTTCAGTGTGGCTTCTGTTCCATCAGTGACGAAAAGATTGCGCTCTCTCTACTTTTTCACTTGGTCTCATAGATATGTACATATAAATCAGTATGTGTGGGTTTTGTGCATCATATATTATAACAATATAAACCAGATCGTAAATAATTTTGCAATACTTTGAAATAAGGTGCCATGTAAGAGACTACTGTCATTATCACTGCCTTTATATTTTAGGTCTGCCTTGCAAATCTTTATGAAGAGAGGGACATTGTTGAGGTAACCACCTCAGGCAAGAACACCTCTTTTCCTTCAGTTTTTTCTCCCAGTCCGGTTCTAACTGCACTCCCCCAGTCTGGGAGGGAGTGAGGTGTCCCACTGAACAGCACTAATACCTTTAGAGTTCCCTCTAAAGCTAATACTGTGGATTTGTGAGAGAGCCGTCACATTTTTGGTGGGTGGGCATTTAGCAAACATGTAAACATGACAATATTGCTGCTGTTCATGTTAGAAACTCATAGATGCTTGTTTAGATGCTGAAGGCAATGCATTAGGAACTGATGGTGACTGATTATTATCCAATCAGTTCCTGATGCAGTATCTGCGACATCAAAAACTCTGCAGTTGTTTTGGTTATGTCCTAATTTTTTCAGTTGCAGTGTCCCCATTTAATGTCTTTTTAAAAAAATGTTAAACTTCAAATGTTGAGGCTTAAGAAGGCCAGCATACTAGGAGAAAAAGAAAAATGCTTAATTGCACCACCCAGTTTTTTAGGTTGTTTTACCTTTCTTTTACCTAGGAATTACTAAGAATAAATATTACCAAGGCTCACTCTAGGTAGCACTGCTAGAGAGCGTTATACATCTTATGCAAGTTTTACTTTATTGAAAACTCTTGTTTGTTGATTGGCTAGTTTAACACAAGTTAGTCAGCAAGTGTTCTGCTTCTCAAAAATGCAGGAAATGATGTAGGCTTGCAGCAGGGCGAGTCTGCAAATTCAGTAAGTGTTTGAGTTGGGAAATTCATGAGAAACTACAACTTTATGTCAGCGCGTATGGGCTTTCTGCGTGCAACGTTTTGGCAATGAGAACTACAGACCTAATGGTACTGTCCTATTTCTCACATATTTTTTGGATCTAGAAAAACCACTACATTTGAAAAGAATAATCTGATTTCAGACCTACGTTTTGACAGCTAGCCTCTATGTTTCCACTGGATGAGGATGTGCCAGGTATGTCTGTCTGTCCATTTAGTGTAGATCTTACTGTGCTGAGAGCAAATAACACACACAACAGAGGCAGAATATGGTCATCACAGTCCTCAGACGTCACAATTTGTGCTTTCACCCACTTCTCTTTGAAAGAATGCGGTCAATGGCTTTGGAGATAGTTGGAGATAGTTTTGTCTGTCTGGTACAGGCCTAAAAAGGACTAATCTGCAATGTGTCTGACTGTAACTAATTAATGAATTTGCTCTGCTCCGCAGAGGTGCCCCGGCCACGTCTAACCAGCAGAGCGAGGTTCAGTGCTCCCTGGCGTTTCCGAGGGGAGCTGGAGGAGGAAGGCTGTGCGTGGCTGGGCACAGCACTGTTTCGGCTGGTGCGTGCTGATGTGCAGATCCGGGGTAGAGCTCCCTGTAACGTGCCGCACTGGCCCTGAACAGAGGCAATGTCCCTGATCTGCAAACTGTTCCCACACTGTCCAGTTCAGAGTGGGTCTGATGCTTAGTCACACCATAGATCAGTTCTAAGATGTATTTAAAAATAAAGTTTCTAATTAAAATCAGGGTCTCGTGAGTTTCAAGGCTGAAAATTAGGCCGGATTGGACAGCGTTCCAACATTTGGCAAAAACCTGTGTTTGGCCAGTGGATGTTTTGTTATTTTTTTCTAATACTCCAAATACATTATCTGTAAGAATCGGCAAGGTGAACCTGAAATGAATCTTCAGATTACAATCTGTTCATGTCAACTGTTAAGAGCGTCAGTCTATAGCTCCGGTTGCAAGTGTATGACTGGAGCACACGCTCATCTTTAGAAATTCTACAACACTTTTGCAAGCCGTATGTAAGTGGGTGACTCATTTTGTTAGTGCTTCCATGGCACAAATGCCATGCAGTCTATTAGGTCTTTCTTTTAAAATATTCTGCAGTCTGTGTCCCACAGCGATCTAGATATTTTCATTAACTTGAACTTGAAGAAAAATGCTTTAAAGAACATTTTAAAGAACATTTTCCAGGGGAAAACAAACCATGCCAGGTGACGTCTGATGACTAATGAAAGTGGTAACTAAGTCCATATAAACATCATGGACAAACTACACTTTTACATCAGTGCTTTTTGTTAGTATTTTTTTGGTGGTATTTTTGTTAGTAGTTACTGAGGCAGAAATAGCATCGCTTTACCAGGACTGTTTCGGATAGTGCACTTTTATCTCAGAATGATTTTCTTCTGAAATTTTGCAGGACTGAAAAGAACTTGTGTCATGCCTTTTTTTGCTGAGCACCAACTTCTGTACATCGGAGTGAGCCATCTTTTATCGGGTTCCTTTGATCCTTAATGTGACATGAATAGTTTTCGGCAGACCACAGATGCTCCCTGGGACCTCACACGTAAATAAAATTTAGGGAGATATCTCTAAGGATTGTCCATCCGGAGCTTTCAGCCATAGAACCGTGGTGAAATGAATATAACTATTTTCTGTGCGCTGGCTGTATAGTATTCCTTTCTGCTGGCTATCCAGAGGTTGATCTAAAGCCACCTAACGTTAATGGGAATCTTGCCTTGATTTCTGCACCTTTGGATTGTGCTGTAAGTAACGGAGTTGCAAGCACTGCAAATGTGAATAGCAATATTACAATTACGGCTAAGGAGCTGGCGTATTTGCTTGACAGTTTAGGAGAATTATATGTGAATGGCGTTTGGTAGCAAGGAAGGGGCTCTGCTGTCCATAATGCTGAATATATGCTTCAGCATGCCAGGATTTGTGTTTGATTACTTGGTAGCTAGCTCACTCTAATGATCTTTGGTATCCAGACAGAGTCAGTGATGACTTTATCCTAAGACTGTGATGATTTCTTAAATTAATGGGGTGGAATCAGAGACTGAAGATAGGGCTTGAATTTACTTATTTATAATGGTACTTCTAACTTCATTTTAAAGGTGAGTAAGAGCTAAATGAGAGCTACGTAAAGGTAGATTGTACACCTCATTTTCCAAACATTGCATTAATGCTTGGTACCATAAATATGGGCATAGATATGACAGCTGTGTTTCTTGAAATGGTAGGTAATCATTTTGGTCCTCTTCAGCACGCGAACTTCAACTTTAAAAAAGTTACAAGAATCCTGACTGGTTTGAGTTGGGACATCACCGAGGTCATAAATGTGGGAAAAATGGACTGCAATTGTTTTGGGTAATGGAAAATTCAGTGTAGATGGTGGTTATGGTGGAACACTAATCTTTGAACTAGTGACAAGACAGGGATGAAGTGAAAAGTCTGGACACAACTTTATCTTAAAAAACTCAGATGTGAAGGATTAAACACAGAAAAGCCATCATCTGCCCTACAGTTCGATGCTAGACCAAAGTTTTCAGAAGGTAGTTTTACAAGTAACATTTTCAGTGGGGACTGAAATGAGATGTGGTGTCAGGAAAATGTGTTAACCCCGTTAAGACAGGGATTATTCTGCTGCCGCAGGATGCTGCACCAGTAAAGCTGGGAAGGGTCGGAGTTACCAAGGCAAGGTCTGGAGTTCGGTGTACTTAATGGTTGGAATAAACCGTGAGGTTAATCTTGTGTGCATGGTGCGCTTGGATTTTGTGTACGGCAATAGCACGTCTTGGTTCTGGAATTTAGGTGCCATGCAGGTCTACTAATCCGTAAAAGCAAAGAAATTGCTGTGTTTAGCATAATCCCAGATACCACTGTGAGGGAGTTATTAACTGCTCACAGTTGCCAGCTGAGATTAAGCCAATTCACAGCCGTCCAGGTTAGGCCTGCAAGTGGATTCATGTCAGCTAAGTTTCTTCCCTGAACGTCCTACATAGGAGAAAATGGCATAATTCCACAGACAACACCTGGTGCTGTGAAGATCTGTCATTAAAACATTTAGGGTCTCTGTGCATCTTCTCTGAGAGAAGTATTATTAAGCAACTCCATTTGTTGAACTGAGACCTAGTTTATTCGGTGATCTCTGGCATGCCCCAATCTGCATGAAAGCTGATAAAGCAGACTTGTTCTTTCTGGTTCAGCCTCGGCGTGTTTGGCTTCTCTTGTGTAATAGACAATACAATAAAATACAAATTCAAGCGAACTCTCTAACCGCTGAACAAAACCCATTTATTTAAAGCACCTAAAAATGATGTGCATGTTTCTCAACTCCTTACACTTAACCTCTTTTTTATGCTCCTGTAACTCTACTGCTCAGTGCTTTCAAACCAGGGTAGAACAACTGAGCAGAGAACTGTAACCAAATCCTGCTTTTGTGTTTGGTCATTATGGAGCTGTGGCAGTAAATCTCTCACGTTTAGAAATGAAATGCCAGAACTGCACACAAGAACAGACAAGAATCAAAAAAGAAGCTGGAGGTACTGGAGACATTTGATGAAATTATAGGTAGAAAAGTAGATATTGAGAGATTGTTCTGAAAAAAAAGCTGTAAGAATGTTTTCAGAGGGGTGAAGTAAAATATAAGCTTGTTTATTTGAGCTGATTACCTACAGCAGGTGATAAGCAAGATCATTCACTTTAGGCTTCATCGTAATTTACTGCAACAGCAGAATATTGCAGCGAGGAGAGCCAGCTGCTTTTTTCCCCTGCAGGTTCTGGGGGCGATACTCTGCTCGTAGTATGTTAAAGAAACCCAGTGCCACCCTACCCCCCCCAGCATGTCAGTGGGGGCTGTGCTGCGCCTTGCACCAGGGGGGCTGCGTCAGCCGTTCCTGGTGAAATCTGTACCCTGCCCGAGCCCTCCGGCAAGCAACGGGCAGTGTGTTGGGATCAGATGTTTTTGCAAGGTTGGGCCGCTTTCCTTACCTTGCACACTAAAACCGTGAGGCCCACAGAATACAGCCTGTGCCGTCGCTGATGTAAAGCTGTTGATTTTTCTCTAGGAGAGGTCCAGTGCATAGTGCAGCCTTGGAGCATACTGGCAGGGGAGCGACTCTCAAAATCCTCAGAAAAAACAGCCTTCCACTGGAACAAACCAGAGGCAGGCTTGGCAGGTGGTCTGATTATGTTTGCTCAGCCAGTTCAACAGTATTTGCTGGACAAAAGAAGGCATCAGGTGATACAGAAAGTCCCGAACAAAGCTCCAGACGAATACAGACATGACCAGACTTTCTCATCTGTTGCGTATCTGTGAAAGTGGAGGAAGAACTTGTGGCTGGAGGAGAAGGCACCAGAGGCAGAAGGCGTATCTCTTCTGTTGATTCTTGAATGGCAACACAACTGAGAATTCAGATTTCTTTGTGTTTCTTTTGTAGTACTTAAATTGTTTTCCATTGGAGACAAAAGACTTAAAAGTACGTGGGCTAAAATCTTGTAACCTCTCTTCTTGCTCTGTCATTTTTGGCCTGCCCCTTTTTCTTGCTGCCATCCCTGTATGCAGTGCTAGCTGCACGCAAATGCAGTTTTGACATGGCACTGAAATCATAATCAAACGGTGGTGGAGGGAGGATGGCCGTTAGAGTGTGATTTCTTTAATTTGAACCAGTTGGGCATCCAAATGTGTGTTTGTAGAACGTCTGTGGAAGGAAAGGCTCCAAAGGAGCAGGAGGAGACAGTTGCTAGACAGGAATTTAGGCAAGCATTACTAGAACGTGGTGTAAATAGATACAGATTAATATTATGTAGAGGAAGTACCTGCATAGGTTAGATGTCTTTCCAAGGGTAACCGTGCATTTTCTGTTTTCTCCCTCCTAGCTTCTCCAGGAGTGAGAAGGTGTTCCAAGTGTCTGAAAGATTTGGAGTATCTTTCACTTTTCTATGGTGCATAAAAACGTTATGGTAAAAGAATGTTAATCTTGCTCTAACGCGCGTAATCCTATAATTTACAATCTATCTCACACTGCAAAGGCACAAAGGGGACAGAGTAATTGCACATAGGCAACCTTAATTCTGGCACTTTCTAATTTTTCATTGCTTGACTCTTCAATCTTGATGATTTTTTGACGTAGCTTTTTCTTTTTTTGTTTACATGGATATAAGAAGATTATGAAATGAGTGTAAGACTGATTAAAAGAGAGTTTAGAACTTCCAGCTTAAAGATCAATCAATCAAGCCTCAATATTTTTTGTATTGTAATTTGCAGTGAAAAAGTCTAATGAAAAGTTCAGACATAGTGAAGGTTTTGCTTACTTTCACAGTTGTAGGCGGTGCTCCAGGTCTACATGTTGCTAAAAGTAATGACACATACTTTAAAAAAAAATAATCAATAAATAACAGATAGTCAGCATTTGAAACCTGGGCAGCCCTGGAGGAAAAGCGATGTCTGGTAGCTGGTGGCAGTCATCACTTGGTGCAGCTGCAGAAGAGCTGAGTTACCAGTTTGCACATTACCCTTGCTGGTGGCAAGTGTTTAAGAATTTTCTTTCTTTTTTATTTGTAAAAAGGGATTTTTTAGTATGTGATATTTAATTTTCCACTATACCGGTATGATGGGTTCAAACTAGCTCCATAGTTTTAGTTCTGGGTGACAAATTTTTATGTCTTGTTTAAAAATACTTGCTAATAAATGGGTAGATGGAAATAGTTAATATAATGGCAGCATTCTGAAGATCGAGATGTGAAAGCATAGGTAATTCTGTCAGTACGACAAGATAAGAAGTACGTAGAATGATGTCAGCAACTTAAAACATACAAGATGAACTGCAAGAGCCTCTTGATCAGAAGAGTTAACAAAAAAAATCATATAAAAATAATCAAGGGAGTATAATTTTAGATTAGCCTAGAGTGATTCTAGCATTGATTTGAGTCAGTTCTTGGAATGAAGCTTTGATTTCTTTCTCAGGGCTGGATTTGCCAGCGTAGCTTCTCTTTGATGCATTTCTTTATGAATCTAAATGGATGGGCAGGTGGCATATTATTCATCAACAGCATTTTTGGAAACGTATGGCACCGTATTGATATCTCTGCAGGGCTTGGGCTGAGTAAATAATTGAAGATGGATTTAAAATATTAGAGTGGAATAGTCAGGTACAGTTTTTTAAAATCATGCAACGTAACTGATGTTTTTATTGCACAGCACATTTTATAGCTTATTAAAACAGTCTCTGTGAAGACACAGTAGACAGGAACAAGTTGGCTTTAATAAAAAGTAAGGCTAATTTATAAGGGTCTGATTGAGGAAAATGCGTTGGTTCCAATTGCAATTCTGCCTCCAGTCCCAGAACTAATATTTAAGGTTTGTGTTGAAACAATCATGGTATCGCAATGAATGGGGCTTTGCCATTGTTTTGAGCTATTCCAGGATATCACCACAATTTTTATTTGCAGATGCTGACTCGCCAGTTCTACCTGCATGCGCAATTATCACCCATAATCACAGCAGTTGCACATGCTTGCCCTCATCATTTGTCAGTTAACACTTGTTTGAGAAAAATAGATTAAACTCATACCTTTATTTCAGTCTTTATGTAAATGCAAATCTAGAATAAAGGTGGTAGCTCTACTTGAAGAATAGTGGTTTCTGGGAAGTGCTGGGAACTGGAAAGTCACATAGCAAGGCCGTTGTGCAGACTGAGTATTTATCTCTTGTGAACAGGGAAAACAGAGGAGATGGAAAATGAGGAAGTAAAAAAAAAAAGTGTGAGAATCACTTTGGAATTAAAACACATGCAACTCATCCTTTTCAGTAAGGGGTGGAGCCCAGCAGCTGGATTTTGTGGGATTTTGCGATTAGAATTTGAAGCTTTCCTTTTCCCTGCCTCGATGTTGTGTTCTTGTCTGTTCTGCTCCTTAAGCAGCGTTTGCTTTGTGTGCCTTCCTTCTGGGACAGGGCCCCTGCACGTGAAAACACCAGTGGCTTCTCTGCTCCCTTCCCCTGGGGCTAGCGGCAAAACAGCAAGATCAGAGGAGGCAGCACCGTGGCTTCCCCGGTGCGCACAGAAGCTGAGTGAAACCTAGGTGACATCCTTACAGCCCAGATAGATAGATATTTGACTTCTCAGCAGGATTGCAAGCGGGTATGACGGGTCTGCAAAGCGACAAGCGGTGTATAAGAGGATAACGTTAACTGAGAAGATCAAAGTCTTTATCTGACTTGCAACCCAGATAAAAATTGTGATCCCGCTTGCCTTTGTCTTCCTGTGTGAACAGCTCAGCATCACCGTTGACGTCCTTTCATGCTAAGTTGTCCTCCTGTCCAGCTTTTGTATAAGTTTTGTTCAGGTGGAATGAATTTTCCAGAGGGCTATCTCCTGAAGTGTTTAGGCACATATTCTGGTACACAGTCGGTGGGAGGTGAACTGGGCCCATTCAGTTCAATGTTCTGTGAACTCTGAAGCACTGAGAGGAGAAGTGTGCAGTTGGCTTCTCGTGAGCTTCGTTTGCATCATCCGCATTGCCCTGTTAAAGCTGCACAGCCTTGCTGTTGCTACACCGTGCGGTTCATAGTGTCATCACACCTTTCTGAGAATGGCAATGAAAAGAAAGCCGTGTGTAGGGATGGCATAGGATTAGTTCTTTGCACACACAAACTTTTAGGAATGCATTTCTGAGCGGGATGGATGCCTTGACGTTTCAAGAACATTCAAGAGTTGCTGCCTTCCTGAGCCCTTGTAAATATTTGTCCAGCTATGAATCTGTTGACTGTCATACGAGTCAGATGAGCTAAAACTTCCCAAATATTAAATAGTTATAGGCACATTTTAAGAGAGAAAAAAAAAGTTACTTTTTTTTCCATTTGTGAAGGCCTGCATTGCTAGGTATTCCCTTATCTGAAAAAGAGATGTTTTTTTTCAAAATGACTTATTCTTGCTGCCACTGTGTCCAAAGCTTGGGTTTAGAATATTCATCGACCACATAGCTCTTCAAAGCATCATCATTTTAGAAAAGCTGAACTCATCCAGTGCTGCGTGAACTAATCACCCATGAAAACCCAGTTGTGATTCAGGTTCAGTTAACGATAGGTGTAGCCTATTAATGGAATATTAAGCCCTCGTAGTTGAAATATAACCTATAATAACTTCATCCCTTAGTATACAGACGTTAACAGTAGTTTTCCAGTGTCCAGTGCCTTAATTTATGTAGTTTTTATGCTTTTGGTTTCAACTTTTGGCTCATGAAAATTATTAAGAAAAAAGCTTACAGTCAGCTACATGCTATTTAGGCAATTTGGACTGAATTCAGCTCAACTCAGCAGAGGTGCAGGAGATGAAGAACTGTATGCTTTATAATTACTGTGTATGAAGATGCCAGATTGTAGAATCTCTACAGGTAATTGTGAGATTGCTATAAAGACATCACATTTGCCTGCAGAGATTTCCCAGTCTGCGACTTTTCTCCAGGTGGAAGAAGAGAGAGAAATATTTTCTTTCTACTAGTCCATGTAATATTTTAAACAGAATTTCAAATAAGATGTTGAAGAAGGTTCTGTTGTTGAAAGACCAGGTGTAACTCCTTAGAAGTTTTCCAGAAGAGTAGATAACTATATTGATAATAATTAAACTATTGTTTGGTTACAGCATACTCTGCATGCGGTCTGTGTGAATCCCTGTCTTCCAAAGATTGCATTTCGGATGCCTCACAATCACCTGGGACTTGGCCTGGGTGAAACCGAGAACACCACCTTTCCTCTCAACGTCTGTGACCGGGTACTTCTTGCCCCTGACTCTGCCGGAGTCTCTACTAAAGCAACTGTAATTTCCCCCTTTCCTTCCCAAAGTACATTCTGTTTGTAATCAAATGGCAGTGATTTCTTTTCTGTAAGCTTTTCTCTCTCTCTTTTTTTTGTCTAGTTGGGTTGGGAAAGAAAGGAGAGGAAATTTTTAGTCTCCTCCAGTCCTCATCACCAGCCCTTGGATTGCTGCAGCCGCATGGAGGTTCTTTGGTAGTAACTTCTCCCCTCTTCAGTCGATGTAATTCTCACCTCGTTCACGACTCTCCCACTTGTTATGTCTTGTTGTGCATTTTTACATTTAAATGGGGCATTCTTTGAGGCACAGATTATGAATAGACTTGTACTGTGCGGGTGTTTAAAAAAATGAAAAAAAACACAAACAAATGAGAGGAGATTAATTGTGGACTGTATAGTTTCTAACGCTTATGCTAATTCCAAACAGTAAGCACAAGAAATAAAAAAGGAAAAAAAAAAACCCCTACTTTAACCTACTTTAATAATCTTGTTGTGAGCAGGAAAGGAGGCTATAAAAACCTCAGATTAATTTCCTCAGTTCTGGTGCGCAGCTTTCATTTTTGAGAGATTTGTTTTTGCCAATGCTAAGCGATCCAAAGAATTCGAGGGATGAGGAACAGATCTTTGGTGTCTTTTGCTGTGAAAAATCTTTAATGTGCTTTAGAAGGAGACTACAGACCACTATTTATTTCCCTTTGTCTTTGGAAGTGAAAGGACGTTTTGTACCGAGTTCTTGAAAAAATCCATGCAAGAAAGTCTCCGTAAGGTGTGACTCACAGTGACTGCTTTTACAGTAGAAACAAATGAAAAACAGCTTGTGTCCTTGCTAAGCAGATTATCAGGAGAGGCTGAAAAGGTTCTTTTTAGAGAACAACTCCTTCTCCTAATATTTTGCAATGCTGGTGGAGCACTAGGAAAGTGGAATCGAAGAGGGAGCGCCACATTTTCCCCTCACTTCCGTGTCAGAGAAACCAGCTTGCATTTTGTAGAAGGAGACTGAGGTTATGGAACATTTCAGTTTCAGCGCGACTGCGGCGTGTTTGCTGTTCGCATTCAGCCTGTTAGCTGGCTTGTGCTCTCTGCTCTGGCCCTGCACCTGGGCTGCCCGTCCTCACAGCCGCTGGGGAGGCGGCGTACCTGCTCTGTTGTTCCCTTTAACATAGCCAGTAATAGTTTTTATAGAGCGAGCGAATGAATACATACGTGAGAGGGAAAAACTCCCCTAAATACCTGAATGAAACCTGGCTTCTGTTGCTGTTATTGAGAGCTCTGTGCTGACTGCTTGGGATCTAGGATTTGACTCTCCCTGTTCAAAACAATTAGACAAAAATCAATGGACAAAACCTGCAAAACACCCCAGTTAAATTAGTCATTCTCTTCTACAAACTAATGAGTATAATCAACCAAATTCTATTTTAAAGGGAAATGAAAATTTGGACTGAAAACTATGATGCCATGTTTCAAGACAACAAAATTAACTGTTGTGCATCGCTGAAAAAAATTATAACGAGCCGGGAGAGCAATCTGTTGCTGCATCCCTTTGTAGCTCTTTCATGTAAGAAAAAAAAAAAAGGGTTTTGTATGCTGATTCACCCATAAGCACAAAACATAACTTCATCCTCAGGCTCTGAAACTTTCTAACGTTAGAGTTAATAATAATGTTAGTATTTGCCACCTAGTGACTTGAGGGTATTGCGTTAGAAAAATCGTCATCCTGAAAGTGTAAAAGACAATAGATTTGTCTACATTTAATGACGAGTCACTATTGATGGACTGCTTTTAGTATCTTTACTAGTATTATATTTCAGGTTATGTTATGTTGTAAAATGCCTCCTCTTCTGTCATTTTACTCGGATGTACCTCTGGCGGTGAGGAAAATAGAAGCTTCCATAGGGCTTAGCTGGTGACTGACTGTTATTTCCCGATGATCTACAACAATGGTTATTCGGTAACAGCTGGGCCATGTCTCCTTTAGACAAAGCCACTGTGGGGCTGAAACCTCCCATTGCTGAAGCATAACTGTTTCCCTGGCAACCGTTAACTAGCACGTGTTTTATTGTTTCACACTGCTTTCCTAGGGTATTTGCAGGTGGTAGAAGATGCTTTCTTAAAGAGGGGTCATAACCTCATGAACTTTCAGATGTCGCAACAAATTGGGGGACAAAAACATTTTTTTTTCTTTCAAATGGATTAAGTAAATCTTATTATATAGCCTTTGCGAGACAGATGTAACTCACAGTTTGATTTTTAGCATTATATCCAGATGCTGATACCAGCATTTCTGCTGTCAAAATTTTGTTTTCAGAATGTGAATTAAGGCCATATTCCAGTAAGAAGATTTCAAATAAACACGGTGAGAACATGCAGACATTAAGATTACTGTGACTTTCGTTTGCCTTCGGGTTTATTTTAGCTGTGGTTTGTTTGCCTGTATGTATTTCTTTTGAATTTGATATTCCAGTGATTTATCTCAAAAATGCACTTAGATCTACAAGAATTCTTGGGTTGGTCCGATAGATCTCAGGACAAGTACAAAATTATCTGTGAACGTGTAAGGATGGTGACAATGAAAAAATCACTTGCTTGGTATTTTCGGTTGGAAAGTACAGAAGTATATTTATGATGCAAATACATGCAGAGCATGTGTTTGTATGCCTGTCAGTAAGTAGGGAAGCAGAATGTTGTAAACAGGAATTACATCCTCATTTTTTTCCTATACAAAAATTAAAAGTGCCTGAAAAATGTACTTATTGCATTCATCCAAAGAAACGTTCTGTGGCACGCGGGAACGTTCCATGTTACAGAGTTGTTTGTTAAGAGGAGAGCGTCCCAGGACAAAAGAATGACAAGAAGTAACATGTGACATAGAATAAAATTGTGGTTAGATTTTAATAAGTTCAGCAAAATCCATTCATAATCTAGTGAGATGAAGAGAGAGCTCCCTCTCCTGTCTGTTTGATAAAATTTATAGAAGCTATTTGCATGTTTACTTTGATTAAGGTATAAATAAGACATTCTGTGAAGCTTGTAATAACAGGCCTGTATTCATCTCTTTGAAAAGAGCGAGCGGTGGTTAGATCTGACTCTATCCTTTTTTTGAGACATTCTGAAATGATTGTTGCGTTGGCAGTGTGAAGTCGGTTTTGAACAAGGTACTGCGTAATAGCAGCCGGCCTGTTCTGTGCAGCGTGCTCTACACGGGGCACCAGGCAGAGCTCCCCAAGCTCAGGCGAGGAACTGGCCTGATTTTAATGAAGTTAACTCTCAACCCAGTGGGCAGGTTCAAGCCCCCCGGATGGCGGTTAGTAATTACTTTTTTGTTTTATTTTTTGGTATCTGTAGAACAGTGACAGCATTCAAGGCCTTCATTCCTGGAATTTATTTACTGTCCCGTTTTACAGATGCAGTTTTCTCAAAGGTGCGGAAGTGGTAGGTGTTCCTGGGCCGGCCCGTCTGCTGCCTTTGTTAGAAAGCACGTATCTCCCTGGTAGCTTAGACACCCCTGGGCCTTCCCTGGATCCCCGGCAGATGTGGGGAGCGCCAGCACAAAGTTCCTGCTGCTCGCAGCTCAGCCGTTCCCAAAGATTTACAACAGATAACATAGTGGTGCAGAACTAGAGGCTACTGGTGACTGAATCGTGTAATCAGCAGAAAGCAAATAAGTCATTTTAATACCTGGCTGAAAACAGTACATCATTTACTGAAATGCAAGTCTGAATACCACTATGCATTTTGTAAGGCTGATAGTGTTTGTGGCTCTTTATTAAAACACTGATTTTTCAGTTTGTAATAGACTTTTTCAGATAAATTTGGGCATTCATGTATGAAGTAGCCAGTGGGACCTGGTCGCTAGCTCTTGTTTTATTTGTAGACTTAATGGAGGTTCCCTCCTGTCCGTGTCTGTCCATGAGAGTGTCTTTGCTCGTCTTTTCTCTGTTCCACATCACATCTTTGCAACAGATACTCATTTTTATACAGGTTGCTCAGTTTCTTTGGTGGACACCTCATGGTAGCCAGAATCACTCGTTATTACCTCACGTATACGTCCATGGGATTAAGCTCAAGGGTCCACGTGGTAAGTCACCACAGGACTGGACGCTGTGTCCCTGCCCAGAGCCCCAGCTCCCTGGCCAAGTCCCTCTCGGGGACCTGCCTTGGACCAGGGGAAAGGGCAGAAAAACACCTCCTGGGCCAGGGCTCCTTGTGCGGTGCAGAGCACAGAGCAGTGTGGCACAACCGGAGGGATTTTCAGCCAGCTCCCCCAGGAGACTTTGTAGGGAGCTGTGGGGAACTCAGTTCCTGGCCGTATCGAGCCCACGTGACAGAAGGAAAATTGCCTGTTCCCGGAGGTGGCTGTGTGGGTCCTTGGGTTTGTGCTGAATCAGGGGATGGAAATCACAGCTTCTGCAAGGGTACATCATATACGCCCTCAAGTGATGGGTGAGAACTCTCTCCGTTTTTTTGCATGTGCTCCAGAAAGATTATTGCTTAATGATTTCCTTCACTTGGGCTCATGACTGAACTGCATGAAAACTAAATCAAACAGAATTTTTGGACAGATAATTTCCTGTCATGATCTCTACATAGTATGTGAGCCGACATTTGAACTGGGGAATGGAATCTCATCTGAGGCAAGATAAGGTAGGGAGAAACGCAACAGGTTCTATACTCAGCCTATTCCCTCTCCCTTTTTTTTTTTTTGGGGGGGGGGGGCTTAAATAAATTAACACTTAAATAGATTAGCCACATTTCAGGCCAGAATTTTTCATTTACAGTGAAGACTGAAAGAAGAATGAAAGAATTATCCTCATTGTTCATTACCTTACTGAAAGCAAGTTTTCAATATACAAACGGAGTAAAAGCATTCTGAAACACAGACTGCATCCTACCAAATGCCCCAAGCTAGATTCTTCAGGAGCATCACATCGGTTATGGCTTAACCTTGAGATCAATGCGATATTCATTACTAAGTAATTATAACGAGAGAATTGTTGACCACACACTTGTGCCGCAGGTTATCTGGCAGCAGAGTAACCAAAACTAATGCTCTGTGTGCAGTCAGACCGCTCCGCGTGTCTGGGACTCTCACTGCAAACCAGGATTGGGTCCTCCCCCTTCCCCATTTAGTACCAAACTGGTTTTGTCTTTTACAAAACAACTTTCAATCCAGACATAGCAATGAATCCACACTGAATTAATTATATTCTGTAAACTTCAAAACTCAGTTAAGTCGTTTCATTTTTCATAGTTCCGAATAAAAAGCAAACAAGGCAATGACAGAGGCTTGAGTGTTGGCAGTAAAAATGATGTATTTTGCTGTATAATTACTGTCTCATTAATTCTAACTGTTGAAGAGCAGCTGCTAACTGTTGGTACCAGTTTACTTTATAACTAAAACAATGTTCTTGTTTAACAAATGAATTGACATTATTTTCGGGAAGAAAGCATTAAGAATATTTACAGTGCTCTAGCGATGATTAATAACAGTGCCTGCCACATATTCACAGTAACACTACATTTACCAGCAAGCTCCCCCCCGCCCCAGTTTAAAAGTCCAGACTTACCAGTAAACATAGGTACAAGCTGTTAACCTTTTATTTGTATTTCTCCAGACTTCAGTATTGCTTTCAGGTCTGCTCACTACCATTTGTCGTCACTTGAGATACTTCTGTGCTGGCACAGATGCTGACTGGTGTGAGCTTGGGAATGGCTTAGAAAGAAAAGCCTGGTAAACGCTGCTTTGCGCTCACACCTTCCTGCCTTTCCTCGCAGCTTACCACAGAGACTTTGCTAAAGCCATCCTCAGACTAGGGCAGTAATCTAAGAGAAGGTGAGTTTTTCACTGGCTGCGAAGGCAGGCGAGTGGGGAGGAAGAGTTCCCTCCTTGCTCTCCGATCCCCTCTGAGGTCCCCAGCCTGCGGCGCCGACACCAGCCCAGGGGCACAGCTCCAGTCAGGCCTACTGTGCCGCCGGCTGCTCCCGGCGTGGCAGCCTCCAGGTTGTTGCTGGGAGAGAAAAGCATGCATCTGCTCCTCAGAAGTTTCGGAAGCACCGAAAGATAGCTGAGAATTACAAGTAAAATACAAGTTTTCTATAGGAAACAGCCTGGCAGTTCGCACTTTGTTATTCACTCAATAAGCAGAGTCTTTTTGACAGTCCTAACCTTCTAAACTATAGGTCCTGCTGAGCCCAGCATGAGTCAAACGCTGGGTACCATCTGTCAGAGCTTTAGTGGGTTTTTTTCCCCCTCTCTCCTCTTTTACTACAATCTGCTAAGAGGGGTGCGGAATAGAAGTTGCTTTTCTACACTTAAATGAGAAAGTAGGGAAATTCGATAAGAAGCATTAAAGAAATCCTGCTGTTTCCCAAAATCTCGGTAGGCCCTGGGCAGGAGAACAAATTATTCTGTGTTCCTAAAGATTTTAAAAACAAGTATATAACATGCCTTAGGAAGTGGGAAAAATATCTGAAACCCAAAACTGAAAAGGTGATTTTGAAAAACTAAGTTATATGAACCGTGGTATTAGCAAGAGTTTTGAAGTGATGCACAGTTCAGAGGTTTCAGCCGTTTTCCTAAAGAAACACTCTTAAAGGATATTCCAAATTTCCCACTGATGAACATTTAATAAGAGGAGCTGGCAGAGAAGAAATGCCCCCCTGCTGCATTGTTAAAGAATTACTAAGGGGACATTTTTATGTCTCATTAGTTTATATTCAGCCCTAAATTGGCACCTGTTCTCAATCTGGTCAAAGTTTGCTGGAACTTTAGAGACACAAATGAATATTTCTCTTTAACACGTTACCAACAATTCATCAAAACAGGTGTTTGCGGGTGGTTACAGACATACATGCACGCATGGAAATAAGAACATAACACAAGAAATACCCTGATTTTGCAGTGCCGAGGGCGGTGCGAGAAGATGTATCTGCCGTTACCTGTGTGGCTCTGCAAGCTCTGCACGGTGCAGCCAGGTTTCCACACCTCCTGCCCGCGCAAATTGCCACAAATTTTAGAGCCAAATTCCTAATAACCGCAGTGGTTGCTAATACTTAGGAGGAAGGATTGGAAAATTGTTGCGTGTTGTTGATTTTTGAGCTGGTTGTCTGCCAGCCTGTGTCTTTTAGGGTAGCTGTAGGACTGAGGTGATTTTGTGTCTGCCACTGCCGCGTCAGCTGTATTAGTACCCAGTACCAGTAACACAACCTGTATGGCACAGCCATTCCTCATGGCCACATTTAGGGGCTTCTCTTTTCTCCTGCTACTTTATAAACTGAAGGAGGTGTTTTGCCTGCGAGAAGCTGTCTCTGTGACTCCGGCTGGACATTTGTGTCAGCAGTGCTGAGTTTTCACATGAAATGATTGTAATCGACCTTAGAAAGTTGCTGCGTAATTGTGCGTGAATTTTTGTTCAAGGTCTGAATTTTAGGAGACAGCGACTTAAATAACTTAAACAACATGCCTAGGTCTCCTTTTGCTGTATGATGTTGTTCTGCCTCTACTGGCTGGCATTGCATTATTTCAATTTGTGTTTATTTAGCAGAAGAGATATCTGACTAACTGTGAGCATAGATTGAAAAAGTTCTAACACAATTTTACTGTCCCCTTACACTTTCTTTAGTCACGGTGATTCTATATTGCCATTTTAAAAGGTCAGCAGTGCGATTTTAATGAGCGTTTGATTCTGGTCTCATTGCAATTTTATCCTCATGCAATTTTGCTTAATGCAGTGGCAAGCGCTGGGGCTGGCGCCACAGGCGAGGAGGTGATCAGCAAGATTCACAACTCGGATGTTCCCTTTGTCTCCTTGCGATATGAGTCGTTAAAATGTACCCTTCGGGCGCAAGCAGGTAGTCTACAAAACGCTGTTGTGGCGTGTGTCAGAAGCAGCCGCCATAAAGAAGTGACATTAAGGGCGTAGGTGTGGGCAGTGGTACCTGTAGCTGTTGTTGTCTTCAGATGCCAGCTATCATGTCTGGTTTGAACAATCCCCTGTGGTGATGTCGTGACTTGCCTAATATTAGGAGGCTATTGTGATTGTATGTAAAGTACACATTTTCGCAGATTCCTTCCCGCAATTATTGTCCTTCTCCTTGCCTGTGTCTGCTGTGGTAATTCACAAGAGTAACCCGGAGCTGCATCCCTTTGTCCCTGGCACTGGGACACTGTGGGCGCTGGTGGGTAGACAGCCCCTGTCCTGAGAGGCTTCAGCCTAAGCAGGCAGGGCAGGCGGAGAGCAGAACAGGAGGGCAAGGAGAGAGGACACAATGCGGGCAGCAAATGACGTGTTACCAAAAGCATCCAGTCAAAGCTGCTGCTGTTTATTATCTATGGGGTTATCTCGCCATTAATCTGTACTTTTTGCGGGTGATCGAGTGTAAAGTGTGTGTTTTCCCATCACGTTATACTGCTGTGTTAGCAGAGCAATGCTACGATTAGAGTATGATTCTGTGCCTTCTTACTCTTTTCCATTGCTTGCTATATTTACATGCATGCATTTCCTTTTGCCGTGAACGTCTTTGAGTGAACATGGTATATGCTGGATTGTCCGTCTAACCGCAGAAGCGCTGTAGGCCACGTCTCCTCCAGAAGGAGCCTTGCTAGTTGTTTAGCCGTGCGAGAGCGTAGCGTCTGACAAGGTCTGCTTGTAAAGACGTATTGTGAGAGAGAAAGGAAACATCTCCGTGCGGGCAGCTATCTCAGGGGTGGTGAGCAAAAGCTATAGCTTTTCCCCCCTCCCCAGGCGCCACAGCTGCAATAAGCCAGAGCCCCTGTTCTCGGCACACTCCTGCTGCTTCGTGCTGCCTGCGTCTGCTGCCAGCGGCTCCCAGGAGAGATAACGGGAGCTTTTTAATGGAAGAGGAAAAGCTGGGAGCGCAGAAGATGTGCACTTTCACAGCAGTTGTCTCTCTCTTCTTAAAAAGACCACCGCTACGCGGTCAAATCACATTCTTTTCATGTAATTAATAAAACTGCGTGAGAATTAGTTACACGTCAGCATACCAGACTGCATCTGTGAGAAAGGAGAGCTTTTTTAGTTAAGTTACTGTGCTTTTTGAGTATTACATTATTCAATTTGTAAAAATTTGTGTTAGCATTTTGAGGCATTTAAAGCAGTGTAGCAGTCACTCTGGGATATTTAGTATTTTGTGGATATTCAGTAAGTGGCATTTACTTTAGTAAGCTAACGTTTATATTCCATCAGGATTACTAGAAGGTGTGTATGAAGGGCTGTTCATTTTCCTCTCTTGGTAGACCAAAGAGACTTTAATTTAAAATAGTTATTTAAAACAGTGGCTTGTGTTTGTAAAAGGAATGACATGCAAAATACAGAATATTTTCATTCCATGTTGTGTCTCAGGTGATGCAAATACTATTGTGTCTAACAATATGTTGGAACTGACTAAAAACTGATAAATAGGTGTGATTTTTAAAACAGCTTATTCTCTCCTTTGTTATGTGACAGAGGTTTCTGTACCACTCTTGCTCCATAATGTCTTAAAAACCTACCGGCTCAAATGATTGGTTTGACACAGTCAGTTTTGGTTTAATACAGAGTGAGTCAGCCTACGAAGATAACTACAGTGCTAGACTGTTTGAAAACTATAAATTCCTAGCAAAGCAAGGCAAACAACCGTATTGAAATGGTAGTACTTTATAGAGATGCTAGGATGGCCGTGGGGTAGAAGCACCCCATTTACATGTTTTCAGTGTCATAAAATGTGGTCAAAATGAGAAGGGAGGCAGATGAAATGGAGCCCTTAATAACAGCTAACCAGATCTGTATTGTAACTAGGGGCACGCAAGTAGCCCTATAGACTGTCACCCCAACGGACTGTTTCTTCAGCAGTGGCCTGTTCTTAAATTCCCTAGCCACTTAAGGCAACCTAAAGAAACCTTTCTTTGTAGGCCTGGCAGAGTACAATCTCCATGCTGGCCAGAAACCCATGGACCATAACGTGGGTGTCTTTACAGTAACGGCAACACAAGAGCAAAGGTGGTTTTGGACTTGACATTCTCTCCTGTCCCCTGTCTCCTGTCCTGTCACAGCAAGGGGCAGTGAAGCCGTGGAGGGGAGCGTTTCTGGGAAGCGCTCGTATCCTGCCAAACACTCGGTGGTCGGTGTTGAATTTTTTCATTCCTTAGAGGCTGTGGACTGAGGAAGGTCCACGTGATAGTCGCTGTGTGCATCATGTTTCCTTGAAGGACAGTGCAGTTTGCAGCACAGATTCCAAAAGGTTCCGGCGTATTGTTTTGCATCAGCCTTTTTTTCCCACCTTCATGAAACGGATGGGGAAGGGGATGATGGCAATGGAAAAATTGTGGATCAGGGCATCTTCCTGGTACCTGAGCTGTAGAAGAACCGGTCTGGAAAGCACCAGGATTTCTGCTGAAATACTCATAAAACCCTGAGGCGCTGCTGAGGGGTAGGATGTCACTTCACGTCACTTGTGGCCTTTTTGTGTCTTGGGAGGATGTCAGTTGATTTCATGAGAAATACTGCTTCAACATTAGTTTGAATTATGCTGCTGTTGCCAGATCTCCTTCCCCGTGTTGGACAGACCCATTTAGCGGTTATTATTTATTACTATTATATTAGAATTGTGGAAGTCTCTTAGGCTTCTCTTTAAATTTTAAATACTCTAGGAAAACCTAACTAAGTCCTGATCCCACAGCCATTAATTTTAGTGGCATAACTGCCATTGATTGAGTGAGCCTTGAGGCCTCATGCTGCATATAGCAAGTGATGTTTTTAGAAGACACAAAGTGAAAATATCTTTTCTGGAAAAATACGCTAATGTGTCTTTCTCTTTTTAGAGATAAAACCACACCTCAAAGCTGGTTTGGAAACTGGTCAAGTTAATTTTTGTGTAAATATTAAAATGAATTAAAAAAATCCTTTTAGATTGCAGTCTGCGTAAATCCCAACAGATATTTCTGAAGGGCACTAGAAAAGGAGACTTTATTTGTAAAATCATTCAATGAGTAGTTAGCAGAACCTTAAAATTTGCTGTCAGGGTGAAATATGCTTTCCTGGCATTTATAAACCACATGAAATTGATGTTTGTCAGGTAGCGTCTTCTTGTGTTATACGTATTACTTAGTCCAGCATGCTTGATGGGATCGGGTGCTTTTCCCTGCATTTTTCAGGCCAGATGACATAAGATTGCTGTTGATGGTGTGGGGTGATTAAATTTACATATGACTGGGAGAATTTGCACTGGTATTTGACTTTCAGTCTTATGCAAATTACTAGCATCCAATTTGGCAGAAGTAAAATTACTGACCTTTCAAATGTTCATTTGCCTTCAAGTGTCCAGTGGGATCAATACAGACATCACTGTCTGTATTTCATACCACTGCATAATGCTCTGGAATAGTTTGAGTTCCTCAGTTCCTTCCCATGGATACTGGTAGATATTTTTCACTGCATATCAAGAGTTACTTATTTCTGATAGACTTTTACATTTTTTCGTGCTTTGTCTTACATGAGTTACTTAGACCTCTTTAGGAAGTCTCTCTTTTACTTGAAAATCTCCGTAATTAAATAATGGTGAGATAATTTTCTTTGCTCATAACTTTTAATCTCGTAGTCTCTGCAAGGGTCTAAAAAATCAAATAGTTTTGAGAAGAGACTTCTTCAGGTAGTCTCCTTCCAACGGCCTGAAATTCTCCGTGGTATTTTTCTAAAAATAAATTGAAAATAGGAGCCCATTCTACTTCACTGGTCAGTAAGAGCTAATTTCTAGACCGCAGTCATCCAATACACAGTTTCAGGTGGCATACCTGGCACCTCCGTGCTCCCTGTTGCAATTTTAGGAATAAGTTGGAAAGGAAATTTTCAAAACTTGAAAAAAATATTAGTCATCTCGTCTAAAGGTAGTCATAAAATTGTGTGACTGTAGTTTTCATAGCAAAGCATGTTTTGTATGACTTCTAGTGTAGTCCAACTAATGTAATACGTAATGGGGTGGATTAGAGAACACAGACAGTGTCTTCTAAACGATTCTCTATGTCCTTCTTTCATATCCACTGCTGTGACCTGACGAACCTTTTGTTCAGATGTAGTCCATCTTGAGCGTCAGTTGCACATTTTCAATCCCAAACTTGCATTTGCTTGAGTTGAATGGTCAGTATGGACAGAAAGGCATGGTTTTCCCAATGGAAGGAGGACTAATTTCTGATGTAGCTATAGTTGCAAAATGCTGCTTTCAGCAGACAGAAATGCGGAACATAATGGTCACACCATTATCTACTTCAGAAAGATGAAAAAAGGATCTCCCTTCTCTTAAATACGTATCTGGCAAGGATGCTGATTTCTGTGTCCGAGGTTCCGCCAACACTAGCGCAGTCAGGGCGGCAGGCCGCGGGCCAGCACGCACTGCCCAGCCAGAACAGCAGCTTTGGCCGCACAGGCCAGCCCAGCGTCTGCTGCAGCATACTCAGCTTTCATCTAACACGCTGATCGCTTACCGTCCTTTTAACTCAATTAAGCCTGTATGTTTTTGACAGTTACTGTTTAATAAAAGCCCAGGCACTAAGAACGAGGTTGAAAAGCGAAGATCTGCACAGAGAGGGAGAGGGGAAGAGCGTGTCCTATCCAGCAATTGACAAACACATTCGATTAGAAATCCCAGTAAGACTGCTCTTACCTGTCTTTTATAAACTCACTGTTTTTCCTTGCGTTCATAGAGCTAAATCCTTTCAAAACTTTTTGTTTCAATACCCTCTGATGCCCGGTTTTACTCATGTGAATCTGTGGACGTTAATTTGCTATCAGCAGCAACGTTACCTGCCAGAACGCATGATGTGCCAGAGCAAAATAATGGGAGCAAGTTATTAACACTTCAAGGTTGACCCGCCCTTTATCCCAGAATTCGTTCTGTGTGTCTTCTTATTGATCTGACCCATGCAGCTTTTTGTCACCTGGGAATTAACAATTCAATGTTTTATTTGACCATTTATCTCTTTAGCAAAATTGTTGCAATCTCTTTGACCTTTAAAATGTTTATGACAAGGTGTTTGCAGTTAATTGCGCTCATAAAAGAGTAAAGCCCAGATCAGGCAAGGAGCCAACCAAGACTTCCTTACAAAAACATTCTAAGCTATAATGTGAGTATTTAATTTATTTGCAACATAATTAAAAGAAATGAAACTTTCCCGTGGCAGGAGGACTGGTACTGGGGACAGCAACGCGTCCTAAGGCCACACAAAACACACCGCTGTATTCTCAGTTCCTACTTCTTTTGTCGGGGGAAGCATCAACTGAGGGTAGAAATTATCTAAAAATAGAATCGTGTATTAAAACTGCAATTTATACGTGGGTGCACATATGTTTCTTCTTGTTTGCTATTGATGCCTGCTGGGCATCAGCCCACGTTTGCATTACCTAAGCAGTAACTTTGCTGTTGCCACGTGCCGTTGAAGTCTGATTAATGGAGAGCGCGGGGTATATTGGGCTGAGATGGACAGGTCACGCCGGCCAGGCTTGTTCCTTCTGGCAATGCCTTCCCATAATCACCACCACAAGGTGTCCAGCCCTCTGTCCAGCTGCTCTGTCCTGTACCACCAGCCCTGCCCTCAGACATCACACATCTCCAGCACTTTCCAGGCACGCTCTCGCCCAGTTCTCTGCAGCCACTCTGTTCCTGCCAATGGCTGTGGACAGAGACGATGGTCCCCGGACTCCCGCTGTGCCGAAGGGCATGTTCCAGGGAGGCAAGACAGTCGTCAGGCTTTGTCCGGGGACACAGACACGTGATGGTAGAAGGAGCAGCACTGACCACTCAGAGGCAGGGCTACAGCCGGAGGACTCTCCGTGCAGTGCTGCAGATTTGCAGCCTGGGGATACTGTCGTCGTTTCACCTCCTCGGGCCGGCTGTCGCACAGAGGTCAGCGCAGCCCCTGCCTCAGCCCCTGCTCAGCCCCCAGAAGAGCCCATCTCCCTCTGTTTGGCAGCGTCACTTACGGTCTCACTTCAGGCACCCCAACAAATTGCTAATCTGGTATAAATCTGCTTCCTGCCAGTAGAATTAATGAAGTCACCCTCATTTCCTCAGCTGTTGCACTGGTTTATGCCTCCTGCCTTGTGCGTCTGAATAAGGCGATACGGAAATGACTGCACTCACAAAACATTAAAATTATGTAGTAAGACACTGTGCAAAAAGTTACTTCAGTGGTACGGCTGTGTAAAATTTCATGAAACAAGACAAAAAACTCACTAATACTGATACTGCGAAAAGAAAACCAGCCACTCAAGGATCCTTGGATTATATTCTTAACTAGTAAAGTATTTTCCTATGTGTTGACGAGCGACTAACTCTAAAAGTCTACTTTTTCCATGTACGTACTCCAGCTCTGCCGTTATCAGAGTAAAGTGCCGTCTCGCGGCTCCTCCGGCTGTGCGTTTCCCACAGCTAAGGGAGCACATGGCCAATGCACTTGCCTGTAATTTTCAAGGCCTCACTTTAAATGATAAGGCCTGAGGTGCTTGGCTTATTCACATCTGCTGCTTTCCTGGAGGTCAATCAAACAGTTCTTCATTCAAGAAGTAATGGGGTCTTACAAAGGAAAACAATTATTTCACTTGAAATCTATTGATCTGGTTTCTGTGGTTCATGTGGTGTTTTGGGTGCAGAACAGTTGCTTGGAACAATTTGAGATCAATTCAAGTGTAACTGAATCAATAGATGACCATAACTGAAATGCACTACTCTTGTTTTTTGTAAGAATATGGGTTTTGCTACCAATAGTAATATGAGAATGCGAAGAGTGATCAAAACAGACGGTCGAAAGTAGAAGCCCTTATGTATTAGTGGGAAATACTACTTCTAGCATCAAATTTCAGTCTAAAGGAAAGCTGAGACATGAATAGTGTTATGAAAACAGTGATTTGTTATTTCTAAAAGCATTTTTATAAAAGCTTTCCAAAGAGTTGGGCTGATTTCTTTTCCGTTCTTAGTATCAAGTAATCCAAAGCTAAACTTGCCAGATTTATGATACCGTACAGAACGTTGCTATCTTTAAATAATTTTGCTGCAAAAGGTCAAAATTTGCAAATTTTAATTATATTGTTACTTTCACAATGAATGCTGGTGCTAGAAATTTGTGATTTTATAACCAGGTCTCCTTTCTATATTGCCAACACAGTTTTTATTTTACTCGGGTTTTTTGTTTGCTCCAGTTCTCTCTTCTTTGAGAGTTTATTCAGGCAGAAAATTTCTGACCATTCAAAAGAAGTTTGAAAACAATGGGTGAGGAAAGGCAATCGGGGTATCCGAAGATGCGTTTTGACATTAACTCTTTGTCTGCTGCCAGAGCACTAGCTGACAACGAAACGAATGGAGCAGGGGAAGCTTTTGTTAAAGCAGTTATTAAACATTCCACATAATTAGTTACTCCTCCACTTAGAAAAATATTGTTTTGAAAACCTTTCCTGTAAAATGCGAATGCTGATAGAGGACTAGTGGATGCTAAAAAACTAGACCGTCTCGTTCCATCCCCGCTGCCACGGGCAGGGACACCTCCCACTAGTCCGGGTTGCTCAGGTCTAGTGGAAGGTGCTATGTCTGCTACGGAAGTGAAGCCGTCATGGAAAAGGTCCCCAGGTACTGACTTCAAAAAAGGATGGTACGAATTCTTTAATCCATAAGGGCTACCTTATAGGAAGAAACTCTGCTACAAGAAGTCCTTGAACCAGAAGCTGCTGGATGCTGCACCGTGTCTTTGCCATATCATTATCCTTTCCCGGTGGCATCTGCGGTGTGCCACTGCCAGAGACAGGTCTCCAGGTTCAGTCTTACTGGTCCGGCTGTACCGGCGTGTTGCAGTCCCTAGAAGAAGCTACAGGTATTGGGCAGAAAAGGCCTCCTACGGTTGTAACCCGAAGTGAGGTGCAGGAGCTGTGAGAGCGCGCAGTCTGGTCACTGCTCCTGGTAGTGGCTGCGCTCTGCCTGGCTTGCATCAGACGATGCAACTTGCATGAAATTGAGAAAAGTTTTTATGACGCGATAAAGTGTACAAAGATACTAAAATTTTGTTTCTTGATCTTAAAATTGGAAATCTAAAATTAACCCCAGCATTTCTGCTGCACTGGATGAAGGCGGATGTAAACAATATTTATGACTTGTTGCTCAAATCGTTGTTGCTAAAGAAAATCACCCTGCACAGGCTGTTAGTGCTCTCTTTTCCAGCAAGATTAGGAGTATAGCGATCTCGGCTCTTCGGGCTGAGCTCAAAAAAGCAGGCAAACCCTACTTCTCTTCCAAACCAGCAAACACTCAAGGCTGCTGTCAGTTTTTTGTCATTGCTTACTAGCCAGCTCCAGAGATGATCTGTTAGATACTGGAGTTTTTGCCGAACAACTATTGTGATATTGAACAGCTGTGGACCTGCTGGGTCCACGACTTGCAGAAACCTACATTGCTCGGAAGAAATAACACGTTCATTCGTCTCCTCCTGCAATGGAAACCAACCCTTCTTGTCCTACGCTTCATAATTTAATTTCCCCCTGGGTGTAACTTCTCTGAATTTAGGGATAATCTTTGTCGATCTCTTACCTCTTGATGTGTTGGGCTTGAATGACTCCGTGGCTGCTGCGGTGCAGAGCAGAGAGGGGGGTCTGCAGCACAGCGTGGAGGAAGAATTGTCCTCCTAAACACTGCCACGGGAGCGAGGACTGTGCCCAGCTCCGCGGGCAGTTGTGACGTGCCTATCTCGTGTGCAGACCTTCAGCCCTATCTCTAAGTACAGCGTTACGAACAGACCTTCCCAGGTAAGACTCCTAATCTAAGGAATGATTTTGGAAGAGAAAATTGGAGTTAATATTCAACCTGGGTTTGCTTCCTTTCACCTTTCTTCATTTGAATGACTTCCAGTTTAATTGCAAAGTTACAATGTGCTATCCTCAGAACAAAATTACTTTGCTATGAGGTAAATAACGCTGAGGAGAAATGGTAATGTTGGTTGTTTTCATTTAACGTGCCAAGCGGAATATCACAATTCATTTAGGTAATAGACTGCTGCAAAGACTAATTAGAAACTGTGAAAGTCAGGAATCATAAGGAGTAGTGAATCTTCTAATTAGCTGGGATTTAAAAGGTGACAGAAAATCAAGATGCTGAGGGCCACAGTGTGGAGGGAAGTACTTGTCACGGGTGAACAGGTAAATGCCGTGCCAGGGTACGCGGTTCTCCTGCGTGTGCTCGGTGGTGGCGCATGGTGACATCCAAACACACGCAGGTAGCAGAGCCCACCCGCCCTCCGCCTCCATGGCGTGGGGGCGTAAGCAGAAAAGGTCGCTTGTTGGACTAACACTGGTGTCTTTCTCCTTCACTTGCCGCAAGAGAGAGTTACCCGGTCTCACGTTGTTTATGGACAGGCCTTGGAGGGATGCAGTGGGAATGGTGGAGGAGCAGCGCGTCCTGTGGCTCTGGCCAAAGAAAGGCCAGGAAAAGCCAAAGGCAGTCGGAGGTGGTTCAGGAACAAACATCCTTCCAATTACGCACAAGCTTGCGATAGTCAGAGATGCAGTACTCGGTCCTAAGGCAGGTTATAAATATTTACTAGTCTTACTATGAAATGGGAAATTATTAGTGAAGATGGGGTATTTCTGAGATGATGTGAACTTGTCAGCTTGTTTTATTCGCATGTTTTCCAGTTTCAACAATTGGGAAACCTATTTACCTTTCCTTTATGATACTAGCTGTTTTTTTCCACGGTGCTAGCAGTGACCACCTGCAAGTACGTATGGGGCTGGATTGGGGTATTTCTGATTAAGAGCTGCAAGATACAAAGTGTGCCTTTTGCTTGGAGCACCATTAGTCGTGCTCTTCGAAAGCCCAGGTTAAATGCAGCAGCTCTACACGAGGCTTGGAATATGCTTAACTTTGTATGACTAATACAACAGTACTTTTTATATAAAATATGTTTAATACTTTAGGCGAAGTGTGTGGCTATTGAGCGCATGGTATGGAGGGTGATGAGCGAGGCAGCTGTTTCTAATGTAAAAGTTATAGTAATAACTATAATGTAATAACTTAATGTAAAAGTTTCTGCCTGTATGTGGCCAGTTGACATTTTGGGTCCAAGCTCGGAGAAGCTGTTTAAAGCTTTGCTTTTCAGTTGTCCGAAGCCTGTTCTACACTATTCAAAATGAGGCGTTATTCCCAATAACGTTAGCTGATCATGGAATTTGTGACAGAGAAGTCCACATGCCTGAGGGAACCCCTGGGAAAGCGAGAGCTGAAGGACAGTCATGGCCATTCCAATGACCGGGGAGGCTCCTGAGGATCAAAAAGCCAATGGAAATGACATCATTACCAGCAGCTTTCAGCTGGTCACCCTCGCTCTTCCAGAGGCGCAGCCAGTGGCCAGCCTGGGCCATACTTAGCAGCCGGCATCTGCGGCAGGGGAAGGGTCTGTGCCGGAACAGTCCTCACGCAGGCACGTACTTTGGTTAGTCTCCCAGCGTGACATCCTTCTTTCCTCCCTAGGGTATAGGAATTTTTTCTTTTTTCCTTCAGTGTTGTGGAAAATATTTTTCAAACTTTTGCAAAGCCTTTTTAGCTTGAGAGGTCTCTCCTGTCTGAAGACTTGAAGAGCTTTAGATTTCAGGTGTCCCACCCTGGGGAAGTATTTGCTCTCAGAGGTTGAGAGCGGGCGTTATAGGGAAAGGTGGTGAAATGTGTGAAACATCAGGAAATGGCTTCGACATTTTGGGGTTTCCAGTTGTTCCTTTCACCTAAAACCCATGAAGTTTTGAAGCTATGTGAGCACGTAGAGTGAGAAGGGAAGGTTGTACTTTGGAGAGGAGTGCATGTTTTTGAAGACTAGGTGGTTTTCAAAGATGTTGTTTTTCAGTCTCCGCTTATTATAAAATAACAATAGAAACCCAAGAGGAAGATTTCAAAGCAAAAAAATGCCTATGCCATCAGTCTTTTCAAGTCGGTGCCATTTTCAGTCATTGTTTATAGGCGCAAAGTGTATCCAAATAACCATTTACAAATCATGACTGATTGTGGTACCCTACCTACCACAGATTTACTAAAGGAAAAGACAGATGAAATTTATATTTTAGTAGTGTTTTTTGCCATTTCTGTTTTAAAAGTCTATTAAAATGCTCGTAGGCATATCATAACACTGTGGCTTTTAATGATTCAATACCAAGTACGAAAGCCTGCATTTGGCCATGAGAATGTTAAGTGAATAATGTTGGACACAAGATATTTTAAATTAATGATGAAAAACTAGTGAATTGAGAAATGTTCCTTGTCTGTGTGGCTTGCTGGCGTCAGCACTCCGTGGCCCTGGTCATTGTTTATGTGTCCTAAGGAAGCAGGTTAATCCAGGACAGCTGTCTGAATTTGTCTGGGACTTCCCTGGAGTTTTTAATCTAGCCCTGGATGTTTATGCGTTCTCCCGAAAGCCCCAATTTTTCAAAAGCGACGGGACAGCAGGACTCCTGCCCCTACAGCCGTTTGCAGAGGGGTGCCCTCAGCTCCTGCGCCCGTCCTGCTCTGTACGGGCTCTGTGCGCTGGTGCCTCCCAGCCGGGCGGCAGGGAAAGGGGTCGGGAACAGTTGTCTTCACTCGGCTGAGACAGAAAAGTTTGGAAATTCCTAATTTCCTCACAGAAAAAAAGAGCCGCTGCTCCTTCTCAGACTGCAGAACTTAGGTGGTGGAAGTCTGGTGCTGGTGGGACCTGGCCATTGGTAGCCTGTGCCTTTTTGCTGCGCGGGACTGACACGTGTCCTAGTGTCCCGATCAGAAAAAGATAAATGGAAATTCCCTTTCCAACAAATCTAGTGTGTTAATTATTTTAGTACTTGTAAGATTACCAACAGAGTTTAGAACAAATTGTAACTATGTGGTTCCTACAGAGTCATTTCATAATTGGATTAAGACTGAGTGCCTTTAACAAACAGCTTTTCATAACATAGTATGCTTGCTTCTCTTATATGTTACAGATGTAAGTTATATATGAATTTTTAACTCTTAGATTCCTGTGTTTGAATCTCTCTCTTGGTGGATAGTCCCTGTAACACATTTATCCTTAATTTAAAGATACGGTCTGTAATCCTGTTTAACAACTTCTATTTGGGAATTGATACTTGCACCTTTGAAGGTAGCGGTTGCCGTACCTGGGGAAGAATAACTTCTGAACAAAGAAGGATCTGCCCTTGTTAAAACTGGAGAGAAGGTTTGGAGGTCCTCTGGCTTAGCACCAGCGTGCTGTGTGTAGCGCAGATGGTTAAACAGTGTTACAAGGCTAGAGTCTGATAATTCTGTTTGACGATCGTCTATTTGTCCACCACCTCTTTGATGTGAAAGTGGTATAGCAAGTATTCAATAATTTACATACTGTGCAATGTAGCCAAATATAAATGATGCATTATTCTTCCAGTTAGCCCCATTTGAATTGATTGATTACCAAATCTTCCATTTATCATTTATCAGCATTGTGATTATTTCTAACTTTTGCTGAGTTTATGAATTAATGCGTCTATCAAGAAGCTGAGCTGCACTTCCCTGATTTATAATGGATATTTTAATGATCAGTACCTGATCCTTTTATTGCTTATTTATTTAATTTCGTCAACATTGAGCTTGAAAAGAGTAGCCAGAAGGTATGAGACTAAAGCTAAGGCTGAGAAAGATGACACCCCCCTTTTTTTCCCCCCTTGCTTTGCATTATTGACTTTTACTCCTGTAATATTTACTTAAGAGCATACCACAAAAAGTAAAACCAATGCTGTTAATTTTAGTAATGAGATCAGTGGTGCCTGGGAAGCGGCTGGGGATGCTCAGTTTCTGGCGGAGAGGAGCCAAGCACTCTGCCCGGCCACGAGTGCTGGTGCAGGGGCTGCGCGGGGCCATGCCGGCTTCCAGTGGCCCAGGTGGCCCTTGTACCTGGGGACCCAACAGACACACTGGGACCCAGCCTGTGTGCCTCCCGTCCTGCCTCCCGGGGATTCAAACCAGCCGTGGGGGTCCACTGCCTGGGCATTCACTTACTCCTAGACCTTGGCATTTTTTGCGGACCGGATGCCTGTTTTACAATTTGAGTGCGTTTCCACTCTGTAAGTAGGGAGCAGGCATGCTGGAGACACCGGCCCGCTGTCCTGCCACTGAATCCACACCAAATCCTTATTCACCCCAGCTGGCTGTCGCTGCAGTTCAGGCCAGGCTGTCTCTCCTGCGTCCCCACCGTGCTCCTGAGCTGATGGTTATTCCACGGGAAGCTTAAAGAGCCAGGCCTGGTACACTGAGCACTAAAGTCTTCCCTAGTTCAACCCCCTAATCCTAATTCATTCTTTTGAGTGAAGCAGGTGACATTAGTGATGAATTCAAGCGAAACAGACTATGGGGGTGCTGGATCTACTAAAGATTTCTTCCTTGAGTCGGAATATTGTTAAAATTCGTTGAATACAGAAATCACAGAATACGTCCTTTTTGGCTGTCGGTAACTTTCGTATTTCATCACTATGCAACCTTCTGCGGCTGGGCTCACCTAATTGCAATCTTTTTAAAAACTGCACTAATAGTAGCACAACTGCAAAGTGTGGAGATGTACACGGTGTGTAACTCGCTGGGCTTTCACCCTATCCGCTATCCTTATTAACATTTGCTCTGCTGAAAGAAAAGAAGATGGAACATAAAAACCTGAAGGTCGTCCATACAGTTGTCTCAATAGCAATCTGTGTGACTTTAACCCTGTTGAGGAAAAGTAATTACCCTTTGGCTCCTGATGACCTCAACTAACCTTTGTTGAAGGACCAGAGAAAATAAAGGCTGACCAGCAGCCTGCCCTCCCTGCCCTGTGGTTAACCCGCTCGGGGAATGAGGAACACCCGCAACAATGGAACGGGGAAATGTTGCCATGGAAATATCATTGGAAGAAGAAACAAAAATCTATTACAATTAATAGTGTTTTATTAGGTGACTCCTATAGAACTGTTTAATCCATGGAAGTTGCTCTATCTTAAGATCTGGGGTCAGAAAATTTCAGGAGGAATAAAAGAGGGAGGGAGAAGGTACCTCTTTAAAAATTCAGGAGCTGTTGACGGAGCTGGGAAGGTTTGCATGAGATAAAAGCATCAGCTAGATGTTGCAGCTGTAAGTATGGAAATGATAGCGAAGAATAAATGCGATTACAGTAATTGCAAATGATAACCGCCAGCTATCCAAGCGGTCAGGAAGCGTATGGGTACACAAATATTTTGGGTTTGTTATATGGCAAGAGACAAGTGTTGTTTATCTTGTATTATTTCACAGGGCTGAGGTCTTGCCTGGAGAACACCAGGTTATTTGCAGAGCGTGTGCTGCTTTTGTGTATCCGGCATTTTCAAAATCGGGTCCTAGAATGCTTTTGGTTGAATTTTTTTTTTTTCACCTTTTACTGTTTATTAAATCGGACACCTTGCGATGTATATTACATTCCTGTTAAATTCACTGGTCTGCTGTGGTGTGCGTTAGGCTGAATCTAGTGCGGGTCATTTCCCCCAGTAACCGGTAGTTTCAGTTGGAGCTGACGGTGCTGCACGTTTTCAGAAGTAGTTTAGTAGTTTAGTTTGTAACAAATATCGACGGTACTTTGACCAGACAAAACCAAAAAATTGTGAAGGCATAAAGAATCTACACGTTGCTGTTCTACAGCATTCCAATTTCTAGAGCATGATAAAGCATTTCAATTAAGTAAATTCCGTGACATTTCCTTATTCATGTGACAAATCGCAATAATTAATGCAGGAAAAAGTTTCAAATATGTGTTTCTAGTGTTTCTGTGTGTACCTAAACAGTTTTAAATGACCATCTTGCTTTTAAAAGAAATAAGAAATTTTAGCGGGTTTATTTTAAGACATAGTAATACACAGTCCTATGCATATCTTTTCTGTTATTGAAAATTAATTCAAAATAACAGATTTGTTACAACACATCTTTTAAGAATGTTACACAAAGTCATACGTCAACTTCCTTTTTTTGGTCTTGTTCCCAAAGCACAAATATTCAGAGCGCTGAGAAGATGACAACCGAAATACTTTGATTAGTATTACTGATACTCTCACCGTTAGCAGAAATGGGAGCAAGCCTGTGCCCTAACCGGGTATTTCTTCTAATAAAAGCTGAAAGCATGCCAAGGAAATGAGCTGCAGTAAACATCATATTAAAATATTTTCCTTCCTTTAAAATGGTGAATAAGATATTTTTTCTCTGGTATTTTTATGTATCAGCTTCTATTAATACAGGTGTGAATTTTTGCCAGGAGAGTACTCTTCAACTTCAGTACGTTTTTGAAGGGTAATTGGAAAAGAGCTGGATAGAAACAAACGTTTATTCATACGTGAAAAAGACTTTCACGTGAAACATTAAAATAATTTCCTGCATTGCAAATATGATAATTTTCTTAATCTTTTCCTAGTTGTAACAATATTACTCAGTTTTCAAAGTTTGTTTGCCATTGGAGATTTCTGAGCACAGAGTGCGCTGTGTCTAGATGCAGAACTGCAGTGGTCATAGTGCACGCTGCCTTTTGTTTATAAAATGTAAACTTGGCTGTTGCTTTAAAATGAACTGGCGGATGCTATATTCATTTACAGCTGTGGGAACGCTTGGAAAGGCTTTGGTCGTGTTTCTGCATTAACTTGCGTTTCAAGTTATCAAAGCAGTGCAGGTCCAGGATCAAGGCAATGTGCTTGCTTTCATTTTCAACAATAATTTCCATGTCAGTGGCTCCAAATCATTGTTTGCTGGTATAACTCACCTGGTCGTGGTGCTGTGGAGAACGATTACCTGTTTCGTCGGCTGTTTCGCTTTTCCCCTTGGGCCGGCGCCAGGATTTTCAGGTTATTCCCTCTCCATTTCCAAAGGCTGTCGGTCCATGGCATCCTGGCTGAAGCTCAGGACAAATGTCAAGAAAGTCCATCGTCACCCGTGGAGTTTCTGTTGCTGTGTTTATTGATGAGAGAGAGAAAGCAGGAGGAGAAGAATTACAACGTGCTGTCGAAAGATAAGCATATCGATAACCTGCTCTCTACTCGGTACTTCGAAGAGTTTGAGAAACCCCCTTAAATTATGCACATCATATTATTTCTACGTTAGAAGCTGTTTGGAAGGTGTCTTCACTTGTGGATTGTGTTCTGTCGTGCTTTAATTGGTGCACAGGCTACATCTTTTCCCATTTTAGCCTAACAGAATTCTAAGGCCTTAGAAATGTTTAAATTTATGGAGCTATGAATTTGTGGGATTAGTAAAGATAGAGCACTGAGGGATCTAGGAACAGCTAGTTGTTACTGTTGTTGAGTGTTTGCTACAAGAAGAATTTTCTGACTGAATTAGTAATAAGCTGGATATACTTATTCTGCTTTATAACGTGTTTCACGCTGTCATTCTCTGAAATATACCGTTGTCTGCCATTGTCAACTGAATGGGAAATTAAATACAAACTTTATTTACAGGGTATTATTTTCCTGCCTCACTGTTACTTTGAACTGTCCGTACAGGTGGACGTTATGTTCTGCTAAGCACAGGGTAACTTACAGAAAAGAACTAGGTAGGTAATATCAAAGCAAAATAGTCAGAAATGTTTCTAATTCACATGCAAAGTCTGGTCACATGCAATCACATTCTTTAGAAAACAAAAGCCTATTTATACTTAAATTAAATTTTGTTCATATGTTCATTGATATTTTCACCATAAAACATACAAATGTAGTTTGGTAGCTAACGATTAGTCTTGCTAGCATATTATCATACATATGTTGTGGAAAGTCAGAAATGAAATCTTTTCTGTGTTATTCTGACCTGGTAAATTCACAGACACCTATAAAATGCAAGGCTTTTAAACATACCACAATTCTTAAAGCTTTAATTGATCTAACGTTGCATAACTGCTGTATTTAAGTAGTGGCCTCCTATTGTTCTGTAGCATTCTCTAAAAATATTATGCCTTCCACGAGAAGGACTGACAATACCAAGGTTTAAACGTTGTAGGGAGAAAAGAGAATTGATTCAGTCATCAGTGGTAATTGCAGCAGAAATATTAATTACAACAAGATTACTTCCTGGCAAACTACAATATTGAAAGTACTGAATGAACATCTGATTCTCGAAAATGTGAATACAGTCCGAATATCCAAGGCATTGCAAAAACGTTTACGGATTATTTTAGCAATTTGCGCAAACTACAGAGGAGGTATTTTTAATAAAATAGCATGACATTTCTGTAGCAAATTACTGTCACTTTAAAGTAATCTACTAGATATTTATTAATAGTACAGCAATAAAGCATTGAATATAGTTTGGACAAGTGTTTATTGGTAGCCTGCATCACACAAACAGATAAGTAAATTTTATCTTGATGGTTTTGTTTTTAAATCAAGAACAGTATTAGATATCCTAAAAGTTAGCACAGTCATTAAATACCTTATAGTGCTGTATCCCTGGTAATCCAATTTACAAAACTCTATTCTCAGCAGAAACTCCTGGGGTATACAGTAGTTCTCTTCAGTGAGCCCTTCCTGCTTTTTCTTGTCATGAAGCAGTGATGGTACATTTTTATCCTGTTGACAATTTGACTCGCTTTAAACTCTTTCTTGTTGACCCACTGGATTGGTCTGTCTTAGGGTGGAGGTAGCTGGAAGACTGAAGGACTGCAGACCACATATCATTCTTCCTGTTTTACTGTACCTGAATATTCAACATAGCATCATCATTCTGAGGCAAAAAGAGAAAAGCTGGTCCATCAAATATTCCAGACATCGCCAGTCTTTCCTCTAGGTCCTGGAGTGCTAGAGAGGGGGATTATTGCTGCGGAAAAGAAAAATCTGGCCATAGTGTAGGAATAATCACTGCAGTCCGGCTCACCCCCACACCTCTCTTTCTCTCTCTCTCCTTCTCTCTCTCTCCCTCCGTTTGAGGCCCCAGCTGATTCAGTCTGCATCCATCCATACATAAATCATTGCCCTTATTCTATTGGTTACATGGTACATGGCAAGTATTGATTTTTTCCGTTGCCTCATTGCTGGAGAACCCATGGTTTTTGTGAGGCTGAAAATACAAAATTTTTTGCTGGAGATCTTGTCAAGGTACAAAAATGACAAGTCAGGAGGGTGCTATTTTAAGGTTTGTGTGACTTAAAAATCTTCACCTTCTCTGTTCTTCTCTACGTTTGCCTGCGTCCCAAAAAGTCGTGGCTTGTTTAATCCCTCCTGCCGTAGGTAGGCTTACGGGCTAAGCAGCAGGAGAAAAAGCAAACAGAAACAGGGCCTGGCCGCTCTGAGGAAGGCATTGCTTAATTATTAAAAGTTTAATTATCTTATGAAACGTTAACAAAAAGATAAAGAATAATACGAAAATAACGCCATTTTAAGGGAAGAAAAGAGTCCTAGGCACAAGATGATAATATGCTGTAAACAAATGGGCATTTGTTTCCTTTCTGCATAACACAGAGATACAATATTGTGCTTAATTTCTTGAGATAGGCCTTCGTAGCATTTTGAAATGCATTTACTAACCCTTTATCAGTATGTTTGCTGCATCGAGTTGATTTTTCTCAGCATTTGAAGCTGCCTGAAAATGTGTCACAAAAGATGGCACCTTGTTTCCTCAAAAAAGTGTTTTTAGGAATATGAAGAGTGGGTTATGAGGCAGATCACGAGATGTTCTCCTTCAGTAACAGACAGTTCCCTGGTCTGAGACCCTCTCTTCCTAAGAGCTTGATCCAGAACGTACTGGAGTCAACAGGAATGTTTCATTGACCCCGTAGGTGCTGGATCAGCTTCAGATCACACAGAAGCAAGCATTTTCCTTTTTTTGGATACCGTCACTTTCCCCTGTTTTGAAGAGGTAGTGAAATGGGTTAGGATGGGTGGTTTATAGATGGATGTAGGAAATGACTATATTTAATCAGATTACATCTTTTAACACTTTTAAATGAGATGTACGTGTATGCGCACGTGTTTTCTGTAACGCCTGTAGTACAAAATCCGACCCGTGCCTGCCCCGTGCTGTGCCCAGTTACTATATCTGGCCTCTGTGGGATTTTGCGTTTGAAAGCAGCTGCCTGTTCTTTTTACCTGCACTGCCTTTAGATGTGGTGGTTGGCGTTGTGTGGACTCCGTTCAAGTCATTGCACCCAGCTGCTGCCAGTTGCGCAGCCAAAGCAGCGCATGTTTTCTCTCCGTTGTTTGCTTGTAAATCAAATGCCTTAAACAACAATACAGCTTTAGAGCTTGTTTTTGAGGCTGTAGAAATTGAGCATAAAGCTGAAACGACCAATAAGAAACCCCAGGCAGATCTTCTCTTGCTGTATGGCGCAGGCAGGGGCTGAAAACATGGCGTGCCGCCGGCCCCCTCCTGCAGAGCCAGGGCTGGGCCAACTGAGCCACCTCCCCCGGCTTTGACGGGGGCCATTGCGTCCTTACTAATGCGCTTTTTTCTCCAAATGTACGCTGCAACTGTTTTGAATATGTAACCTTTTTAAAAAAAAAAAAAAGTAAGACTGGGGGAAACATGAATTTTGGATTCAAAATAATTCATATCCGATTTGTTTAGGAACAAGTGCAGGACATCGCCATCATCAAATGAGCTTCTCGCTTCACCAGAAATGTGGCATCACTGAAAAACCTGCTCTTTGTCTCACCATAAACCATAACCTTTCTACTGTTTCTATATACATACAGGCCAGATCTTCATTATATTCAATAATAATTTTTCTAGTAACTGCAATGAGAACACTTCTTCTGGAATCTTTGTGACGGTGACTGTGTACAGACGGGTTTCTTACAGGTCTTATGTATTACTCATTTAAACCAAGTCGCTGGTTTAAGTTCACTCCCTTAACCTTTATTAGCGAAAAAGGAGGGTTATTTGGCTAGCTGAGGTATCCTTTACCAGCGCAGCACCAGTAGTTCAGTGGCCGTAACTCAAAGAAAAGACACTAAAGACATACTAGTCTAAATTTGAATATTACCAAGTGCGTTTCATCAGTTTCTTACAAAGTATCAGGACAGAAAATGCTTTCAGAATTTGTCCCTATTTCCCAGGCTTTTAGGACTCATTTCTACAGGGACGTGTTTCTCATGGATGTTTCCTTGGAGCCGCCTAGCTTGAAGTTCGGGCATTCACAAGACAATTGGCTTACCCAGGTTAAACTAGCGTTGCTGTGGTCTGTCCTCTTCCCGCCAAGTGTATTTGCGTCACAGCCCTGGGTGTTGCAGGTGAAAGCTTGGCAGACGCGGCACACGTGCAACACAGAAATACTTCGTGTACGCGCTCCTCACCATTCCCATTCTTGGCGGTTTTCTTTTCCTTTGAGATGCTGCATTGTGTTTTCAGTCAGTCTTTTGTGTAGAAGGAAGGATGCTCCGCTCAGCGTAACCAGCACACGTGCGTCATGCTCGCCGGTGGAACACAGACGGCGTGATCCCAGAGCATGGACCAGCATGTCACCCTCCGTCAGGTATTGTGGGAGAGGCCCTGCCCGCTGCTCTGCAGGAAGGTGGGCAGTTGTAAGAAGCGGGATGGGATTTTCTTCACGCTGGTCAGAGACCCCTAGAAAGGGGAATCACCTGCTCCCCTGGCTACTACCGCTGCCTTTGGTGGCCGCTTGCCCTTGCTGATAGACACATGTAGGTGGCTGCACTAATCTTGTGGACAGCCACACCGTGCTCCTAACCTGGAGCCCGTGCAGAAGCTTTGTTGTGCGCCCAGCAGCCTATCATAACCTAACCATAACCCTTTTCTGTCCTGCTTCGTAACAGCGAGATGGGGTTAGTGCAACCAGCCGACTTCTTTTTGCATGTCTCTTCTGAAGGAAAGCGATGTTGATTTATTAGTTTCCTTGAAGATGGACATGAGAATTGAGAAATAACACTCCAGGAGGTAGAAAGGATTTTTCTTATAGCAACCAATAATAATATCTCTGTTGAAAATACAAATACAGAAGTGCAAAGCGTGTTTGTGTAAGACAGAGCCGAAGCAGCCAGGGACGTTAACCATTCCCTGCGCATGCCCTTTTCCCCATCGGCCACCCCAGCAGCCAGCCCCCGCGGCTCTGCACGGGGTGACACGCAGATGCTGCACCCCAAGTTAGGACGATGCTGGCAGCCGGGGCCGAGCTAACCCCGTCTCTCTCACCCATTGCCAGCGACGCGCCATCCCCACCGTGCACAGCTGTATCCCTGCTAATGAAACATCAGGAAATTGTGAGTCTCTTGGGCAAGAGCAGACTCTCCTCCTCAAAGGCCTTCATAAATCAGGTTGCGAGGTAGAGAAGTAAGTCTTGCCAATATCTCTGTTTCATAGGTGAAGAAATTAGGGGGCACCAGGAGCTGGCACTGAAGCTGAGATTATGTTTGAGAGCTCCCGCGTGTGACACACGTGTGGGAAAAATCGCTGAAGTACTGCGCTTACATGTGGAAGTTTGACCTCTCTCACGCTGCCAAGGGCAGCGAGGTCTTCGGTGGTTTGCTTCGCAAGCATTAGTCTCAAGAGCATCTGGCTCAGCTCAAACTTGTGTGTTGCATTTTCTTAAAAATAAAAAAAAATCCCAAATGGAAAATGGGAAGGAAATAGGAACACAAAGTCCTTTTTGCAGGAGGGCCTGCCTCTTTTTCTGTTTGCCTCAGCCTGTTATTGTGTAAATCGCTCTCTTACACCCGTCAAATTAACTACACACACACTGCAACACGGTGTAGAAAGTCTGTTGTGGATTTATCCATTTAAATAGGAGTGGAATATAGTGCCACTTCATTTAACCCGTGCGGAATGCTGCATGAGATCCCAGAAAAGTTATTCAGCAATAATTTTAAATCCCATCCCTGGGAAGGAAAAAAAAAATATAAAAAGAGCTTTGGACAGTTGGAGTCTGTAGTTGCAATAAAATCCAGGAAAAGGTTATTTTACCTGAATTTATCGCTTAGCAACCAAGAATCTACCTCCTGAGATTGCTGTTCGTGGGTTACCAAGTAACTGGCTGTGACAATTACCAAACAGCTGTCCCAGGAATCTACATAGCCTTTAACCTCCGTCAGCTGAAAGATGGGCTGATGACAGCTAACAAACAATAGAAACACACCCTAATATTTTATTTAAGAGCTGAGGGAAGCCACAGCTGTACGGCTCATTCAGCCAGCTGGATTTAACGGCAAGAAACTGCTCCACAGCCACACTCGGTGTTTAAGGATGCATTTGGGTCTTTATCCCCCAAACTTTGTGTCAAATAATCGAATCCAAACTATCAAGATAGGTTTTGCTGTCGTGCAGGAATGGTAAGCGGCTAATTATCAAGTGGGCTTTTTATTTATGCAGCCAGTAATTTACAAAATTTTCTCGTTAATAAATTGTGTTCATCTTGGGTTTTTTTGAACGTAGCTGTTCCACTGATTATGAGCGAGAGGGAGAACATTAAATATCAAAGTAATAAAGGAGTAATTTAGAATGAGGGGAAAAGCATAATTAAGACTGGTAAGATAAAATTAAGGAAAGAGAATAAGCTTGGATATTGAGGAGAGCTTCTTAGTAACGAGGTGCGTTATGTCTGGGGGTGGTTTCCCAAAGGAAGCAAGGGGAAGCCCCCTCGGCAATGCGTGACAGTGAGCTAGAACCAGCGTACGACACTGGAAATGTGAGACACACTAATGCAGGTGTCAGCCCTGAGCGGTGTCGATTGCTTCCCCGCTTCCATTTTTACTTTCTGTGATTTTGCAGTGTTACAAATAGCAGTCAGCAGCCTTGCAGCAAATTGCAAATGCAACGTTTTTTGCTGGCGTTGTCGATGCCCTGAGCCTGGAGAGATTTATGGAAGTGCCGCCTTCTACAAGTTCTGAGTAGCTCCTTTTAGTTTAAAATAGAAACAGGAAGGAGGCTTTTGGAAGTCAAGGGCCCCGTTCGCATGGACAAATCCCAGGCACGCAGGCTGTGCCTGAAACGGCAGCCAGCTCCGTTTCTCCCTGCGGGCTGGGCGCAGGGATCCAGGGGGACAGCACTGGGAAACTGCTGCTGCTAGTCTTCCTCTAGCATGTCCTGCTTGAGATATTATAAACTGCTCTGCCTCACTCTCTTTTTTTTTTTCCTTCTTCTTTATTTTCTTTATCCCCTGGCATTTTCCATGTGCCACAATAGTAAGAACTGGCTCAGAAAATTCTTCACCAGAATTCCACTAGCGGCAAGTTCACAAAGGGAATTTTCCGCTGGCCGTTTGTGGCCAGAAGCCTCCTCCTTGGCACTGGGCGATTCCTTAACTGGCTGGTCAAATTACACTAGATTTAATTTGGCTTCGTCTGGGTTTTTTACATCATTTTTAAAGCATGGCTCTGCAAAACCGATAGCTACCCTTTCACTGCACACACCTGTAATGACTTCTCAGGTGCTCAGGCTGAAGAGGAATTTTTGTTTCCTCAAATACATTAAAAACCCCCGTATCCACGTTAGCATCATTTCTGCTGGTAATGCAACTCCTCTCATGGCACGAGAGTGTCCCAGCACGCCTACGGACGGCTGTCCAGAGGGAGTCCGTGCTGTCCTGCAAGGAAGAGATGTCGAGGACTATGGCACACCTCAGGTACCCGCTGCTTCTGACGAGCAGGAGTGTGCAATGAGCTGTCAGCAGTAGCACCTTGTCCCTCAGAACTTAAATTAAACCCTTTTATTATCAGTTGATTGAAAGTGAGTGATGATGGATACGTGAATGTTTAGAAAACAAGCAAAGACCTTGGAAATATTTATTTAAAAAAAAAATTGAAGCACAGCCTCTTGTTGATATTAACGACTTGTCATTGCCATCATTACACTGTGTTTACATACCTGCTGAGGACATTTGGCCAGGCTTGTAAGCTCTGTTACCTCAGGTGTCTGGGGGACGCGGCAGCGTGGTCACAAGCAAATCAGTGTGTCTTTGGGGCGGGCAGAGGGGTCTCACACTTGTCACTGGCCAGAGTGCCGTTCCTTTGCTGCTTTCATCTATCCTTTGAGCCAAGCACCAAAGGAACTTTCTCCCCTAAGCTGATTATTGGCTTATTTGGGTATGAAGGGTAGGAGATGGCAGTGACTGTCTCGCACCCTGTCCTGACAGTCATTTGTCCCTCTGGTAGGATTTGACCCAGGAAGGCTTTGCTGGGACGTTCTTTCTGTCTCTTGATGACGGATGGTGGTTGTCCTATTTTCTGGCTGGTAGTTGGTTGGTTACGTTGACAGATGTTGCAATGATTCTTTTGGCAATACTATGTTGTGCTGACTGTTCAAACAGGAAATTCATCTTTTAGTATTTGCACATGTTGAATGTTCGTTTTAGTAGGAATTGGCTCTGACAGCAGCCTGGTCAAACACTGTATTTCTGGAGCAGCAAAATCTGGAATTCTCAAAGTCCTCATCATCCCGTAGGTCTGCCGGTGCTCGGAGTGGAACCCTGCTCCCTGACATACCACGGGACTGACTTTTGAGGAGAGGAGATGTGAGCTGTTGAGCTCCGGGTTGCTGCAGTTTCCCTCTCTTTTGGTGACGTGTTCCTCTGTGTGCTTGATGGCACTCGGTTCAAATCGTACCCTGGTACGGCACTTAGTGAGATTTAGTAAAGTTTGCCATATAACAGAGTCTGTGCTGGTTCTTCCTCCCTTTAATTTCTGAAGATGTGGTTTACCGAGCCGGCCCCTTGTCTAACGTTAACACAAGTGAACAGGAAGGTGGCCGTGGCTTGTGCTATGCAGTAGAGGAGGAGGACATGGTCAGGAAGTGTGGCAAGAAGTGCTGTCCTCCTCATGAGGACTACTGGAGAACTTCATCCAAGTAAATCTCTTTGTGGTGATAATCCCCTTTCAGGTGGCTGCTTTTTGACCGTGGTAGGCCGGTTCTTTGAAGGACAATCTGCAAATGCTGATGTGGTTTAATGTGATACATTTTGACCTGTTTCCTAATTGTCATCAAACAAAATTGTGTGGACTATTTATCTGAGAGCTGAAAGTGGCTGGTCCGTTGTATGCAGCAGCACTAGAGACACCCTGGCGAAGACCTGTTGCACTGTCCATCAGAAGAAGTTTGTAAGATGTCGGAAGTTACCATATTTACTTCTTTATGTGAGCCGTCTGTGCTGAAAAGAGAAGCCCATTATGAGAAGTAGCTGCATACAGACTTCTGGTGCATACGGTGGAGAAAAGGTTCGATCTGGTCAAGGCCTCTCCAGCCCTTTCGCCGTCACTTAGTAGGTGAGAAACAAGTGTCTGCACCCGGCATGTGAAAGCTGGCTTGTGTCTTGCCAGCCTTTGGAAATACTTCAGAGCTACAGCTATTTTGAGTAATGGAGCTTGGAAGTGGAAAAAGGCTTGGTGGCACGCCTAGCATAGGTATTTCTGAGAATCGCATTTGGTTCCTATATGGTTATTTTTGTGCAATTTGGCAGGAAAAAGCTGATGCTGAGGAGAACACGCTCAGGTGAGTCAGGTGACAATACGCACAGGTACTTGCAATGCGTGTATTTGCACACAGAAGTTATACAATTGTATGAATAGCTGTGTGCATATATAACAGAAATGTTTTCTGATTGCTGCTCGCCACAGTGAGGTACAAAATACACGCTACTCGTGAATTTATAAGAAAACCAGAAAAGTTTGTTAGCTAGCGAACCTTTGAAAATGTTACGCCTGGAAGAAGGTAGATGAATCCTTGAGAATCCAGTGCTGGTTAGCATTGATGAAACATAGGGAATACAATGAAATATATCCTTCAAAAACTGGCATTTGTGTATTCTGACACTTGGAGTGATATTGTCAGTTTGGAACTTGCATCGATTGTTCACTAGTTAGTTGAATTTTGAACGTATGTGGTTTCTGAAGACATAGTGGCTTGCATATTTTGACAGTTTTCTTGATCACCAAGATTTTAGACTTTATATTTCTATCTTGATTTATTAATTTTCTTTTCAAATGCACTCTTCCTGAGTAACAACACTAGTTCTGGAAGGGGCAGGCTCTTACCAAAAGAAATCCAGAGGTGCTTTCATGATATGTTGGCTGAAAGCACATTGTAGCAAAAGGCACCGTCTTTTAACAAAGTTTGGTTTTAAGCACAAAATAATCAGGATTTGGATGTTATTAAAGTAACATTTTTGTGAAAAGGAACTGGATTTATAAAAATGAACCAACTCTTCAGCCAGACCCGTTATGAATTGCAAAAGCAGCTGGGAGATTTGGCCAGAAAATCAAGGTTGGTTTTTTTTTTTTTGCTTCATCAGAGTGTGTAAGAGATTTGGAGGGACATAACATTTATTTCTTATTTCTCTGAGTTTCAGTCCAGGCCTTGGAAAAACCCATCTGACAGTGAGTTTGTTTGTATATTTTACATTTTTTCCCTAAGTGTGCTAGGCTCATTAGCAGGCCTTGGAAAAGGCAAGCTTTGTTGAAGTTAATATGGAAAACAAGATACTAAGGGCTCAAATCTGTCTCCAGAATATAAATAAGCACAGCTTCCTTTGGACGAGGTTTTGACCACAGCTATACTGGAACCCTTGTTTCGGGGACAGTTACGGATGTGCGTTTGCTCGGAAATGCTGCTCCTTCAGCAGCTTTCCTGAGGGTGGTCGCTAAGGTTATGCCTGCAGGGTAGACATGTCTCCGAGCGGCGTGGCTGCACTGCGTCCGCAGCCGCTGTGTCGCGCCGTGTGGCACGGATGGGACATCGCTTCTTGCTGGATGGGAGATTCGTGCCCGGCAGACACAGTGCAGCAGGAGCTGAGGGCTGTCCCAAAGCCGCAGCTGAGCCAGGAGGAGGACCGTGCCCAGGCACAGGGAGGGAATAGGCTGCCGCTGGCCGCGGGCTCGTTCCTCCCTGGAAAAGTTTTCTGTTCCTGTGGATCGAGGGAAAACAAATCCTTTTCCCTTGCTTTACACGGAGCCGTTCGTTGGGTTGTGGTTTCGCCTCTAGCAGCACGGAGCACTCTGCTCACAAAGCTAACAAAAGCTAACAAAGACGTGGCAATGACAGCCTGACACTGCCGGCGCTGCTGTACCGCACCCTGTCACCGATGTGGGACGCTGTAGAAATACTACAGGATCCCCTCTAGTGTGGCGGCCAAGGGCAGCGCTGCTCAAAATTATGCTTCAAAGAACTAAATGAAATAATAAAATGATGTCTGTGACATTGGATGAAGCAGTCATCTTTAGCTGAGCATCTTCATTTCAATGATAATTTTTTTAATTAAAAGATTGCATTTGAGATGTCTGTATGTATTAAGCATTTGTGTAAGCACCGCTTAACCATTGGCACATGGTGGTTGTATCCTCATTACTCATAATTTACACTTCCCTGTTAAGCCCAAGTTGTTGCTATTTACTATCATACAAAGCTGGGTCCTCTTGCCATCTCCTAATTCCGAAAGTGCAATGGCCAAACGAGCCTTGATGAAAGCAATGGTAACGCTAGAGAGTATAAAGAGAGTGGAGCTGCAACGGCACTGGAGAGCCTGGGATATCTTGAATTGCTGCTGGAGAAAAATACACTTTCTTGAGGCAGGGTGTAAATTTTTTCATTGGAAATGTGCTCTGGAGCTCAGGTCTCCCCAGGCTACGACATTGACTTGGGTCTGGAGCTGATAACCAGAAGAGCACTTACACGAATGTGAGCGTGATACCAGGTGACACCTTTTCTGATGCTGAAATATTTAAGGCTGCTGTGCTACCGTGTGGCAAACTCGGTAAAATAGTTTTAATTCTAGACCATTCTGGCTGTAAGTAGTATTTACTCTATTCTGTCTGTGATAGCAGAAACATTTGCATCTTCACAGCATGCTTATTTTTGTCAGGTTCATCGGCTTCCTCCATTACTCTTTATCTGAAATCACCTTTTGTCACATTTAGTTGCACTGGAGATAACAATATTCTGTTTACGATATGAAAGGACAGCTAGATGAATGCTAGGAACTCCCGGTTAATCTGCCTCTTGCATGTGGCCGGAGCAATTTTAGAAGGTGGAAAGTCATGCCTTTTTTGTGTTCTTCATAATCTGCGTTCTGTGCACCAAAATTACACTTAGTTTGGTATAGCTACGTATCAGACTTCTTAGCCTTTGTGAGCATATGCGTTTTAGGATAGTTTTTACTTACAAGATTAAATGTTAGGTCTTGCCTGTTGCAGTGGTGCAGCAGCCTGCAGTTTTAGCAGTTGGTGGTATTTACCAGAAGAGCAATCCTTTCCCAGGTGGAGGAGGCCGGTAGGAGAAAAGAGTTTTCCTGTGTGCGCAGACTGGCTGAGCAGCTCTGAAGTTGCAGCTGAGCAGGTCTTTTATGGCGAGGTTGAACAAACTCGTAGGAGGACTCCCTGGAGCTCTGGGACCAGCAGAATTTGTCTTTCCTTTCATATCCTCTTTGGCTGGGGCCGAAGTGAAGTGGACGGTTTTAAGAGCACAAGGAGCACATGCGCTGAAGTGTGCAGGCAGTAGAAATGGTCTGCCTGAGTGTTTGCTCCAACATTTTGGGAACCCTCTGTGTATTTGATGAAACCTTTCCGTAGTCAGCAAAGCTCACCCTGCAGCAAGTGTTTCATTGCTTCTGGGCTCCAGAGTCAGAGAGCAGCCGCCTCGCTGCATTCCTGCGGAGTACTACGTCTTCGCTTGGGTGACTCTACACCAACGGCTCTGGAATAAGCAGATTTCCAAGCTCAGCATCAGCTCTGTCTGCAGCTATCTGCCTGTGACCTACACAGTTACTAGCCTTCACTGAGGCACTACTGGCTTTATTTTCATATCACCTGTATGAGGTAACGAAGTGTCATTCTTCCTATTCTTTAACTGGGGAATTGGGACTGAGGGAAATGGCACAACGCTCCGAGGAGGAAGAGGCGTTCATTTCCCTTCAGTCACAGACCAGTCGTCTGCCTCATTTCATTTGAGGTTCATTCGTTCATTTCCAGAAGGTTTTAAAACTCTTTTTATAATAGGAAATATACTTTCTTGTGCTTAGTAGAGGCTAAACTGTTTAACTCGGTATTTGTGTGAAGATGTTTTGTTGTTTTCTTGGAAGTTTTAGCCAGAGAGTCCGCTGAAGTGAGAAGGCGGGACGGCGAACTCCTGTTAGGAATCAGTCCTTACAGTTGCTGCTGTTCCTCCTACGAAAGTCCTGAAAAGATCTCGTCTGTAATTACCTCAGAACTAATCTGTCTCGTTCCTTTGCAGAGACCAGTCCACAGCAATTGCTTCTTAAACGCTCCCAATGCCTCTCTCATCCGTATGCAGGGTATGTAGCGGTGGCGGATTCTCGGCGGGCGCAGACGGGGGTGCCGGCCGGGCTGGGCTGGTACCCGGGCCGCGGCAGAGCTGCGCAGCCCCCGAGCGTGGGAGAGGGAGCTGGGCTCCCCCGAAGGCACCTCTCCTGCAGACCTTGGGCTCAACTTCCCCACTCTGCTCGTTAACGATATACGAGGTTTATTTTCTTCTTTGCTTTGTATCGCTAATCGAGAAGTAATTGAATTAGCTGAAAAGAGGGATAAGATAAGAAGAATTGACTGTGTGCACCTGAGGTCAAAAGGCTCCCAGAAAATTCAAGGTGAGAATGGGCTGGGCTATAAATGAGATTTAGCGTGAGGATACCAAGTTCTCTGGAGAGTCGGCGTGCAGAAATACCTATTACAAACCAGCCGTGAAAATCTAGAGCTATCTGAAGGTCTTTGGGCAATTCTTGTCTGGTTTAAGACGGGAGAGCAAAGGATAGCGCTTACATTCTTTCCAACTGCTGTATTTGATGAAGGGAATTTCCCTGAAATTTAACTTTTCATCCTTGTGTCAATAGGCTTTGCCAGAAAGATATTTTTCCTTCTGTATTTATATTAAGGTAGTAAATTGTCTCTCCCTGTGTTCACTTGCTAACCTTCCTTCCCCCACCCCGGGTTGCTCCATAATTTAAGTTCATCTTTCATGAAAACCATATGTTGGATTAAGACAGGGTATTATTTTCATGCATTGTAATATACTCTATTACCTCCTCCATTATAGCGCCATGTAAAATTAATTATTATTCCACGTGTCGCTGTGAATACATTTAAGATTCTTTCAGTCTTCTCAAGCAAGAGTTGATTCCTGATTCACCAGTCTCTCTTTTTTTAATATATTTTTTTTTAATGTCGGAATTAGCCAAGTATAAACATCTTAATTTTATGAAAGACTTTTAAAAATATGAAAAATGCATATTAAAAACAATTAGAAAATGAACGAGATTACAATTCGGGAAAATATTAAGCTAATGACAGTAACTTATTTTATACGGTAAAAAAAAGTGAATAAATGTAATTAAGTAGCAATATAAAGAAAAATAAATTCCAGTTTAAACACTAATGCCTTAAAACAGACAAAAGAAGCAGTTTATACAATTGCATTTGCTTTGACAATTGTATTTGCTCTTTTGAACAAAGGTTGAATCTAAGTGGCTCGTAAGAGTTTACGAATTCGTGTTTTTGCAGCAAGTTTAAACTGATTGTCCTAACTCCAGAGAAAGAGACTTCATTCGATAAATTCAGTTTATTGCTAATACTCTCTTCCCACCAAACCTCAGCTGTCTGTATTAAATAAAAATACAGAAACTGGTATCGTAACCTCACCATCTGCTCTACGGCTTTGGGTTTTGTTCTGGAGTTCGAGCTGAAATACATTACTTGAAATCGTGGGTTAAGTCGCTGGAATTAGATGGGCCCCCTGCAGTCTAATCCACAGGAACCGGCCAGTTCTTTGGAGTTTTCTGTGTTTGATTAGTTGTACTGTAATTAAAGAAATTACCAATAGTCTTCCGTCTGGAAGTGATTAACCCGCCAAGTGCTCATACCTGTATTCTCTAAGCATCTTCAAACAATATAAGGCTGCGTTCATGTTCCTTAATAAGGAAACAAATGAAAATCGTCTACAGCCTTAATGCTGCGGCTTGCGTGTTACAAGCTGTTCTGTCTCGTGCCTCGGTGATGTCTGTTCAATTGTTTCTGATTACGCCGCATTTTAATTAAAGAACTAGAATGCTATTTGTATAAATGGAACGTGCTTCTCGGTGCAGCCATTAGCCGTGGAGAGAAAGAGATCAGATAATGATGAGAGCAGAACAGAATCCGGCATGCTGACCCTGAATTGCTTGAATTATGGCTAAATTTCTCTTGGTCTCTCCAGAATCAGAGTTTTCATCCACTGAGCTACAAAAAGGAACAAAACGTTAAAAAAAAAAAAAAAAAAAAAAGCTTCTCCAAATTCTGACTTGCTGATGATGATAATGATTTTTGCTATTAAAAAAATGCAGTTTGAATTTTGTTAGGTTTGCAAACTGAAAGAGCAGCAAAATGCAAATTCATCCTTACGTGGGTTCTCATTGGAAGGAGGAGATTAATAGACTGTCCCTGTGCAGTCAGGGGGGTGGAGGTGAGTGGCGCTGGCTGGACTCCGGTGCCTGGGGTGGGAGGCACGGATCCAAACCTCTGGCCTCTCACCGGGGTGACACCGAGCCCTGTGCTGCGGGCACAGCACCCTCCTGCCCTGCTGGGACACCCTCCGGCTCTGGGCACCCTCCTGCCTGCCAGCTGCCAGGGTTCAGCCGCGGGATTCATTGTGCCTTCCCACTCCCCCTGGACCCTTCACTCCTCTCCAAGTTCCTTCTAGCCGTGACCAGGGGAGGGGACCAGGGGGAAAAGCCAGTGAGTTTTCCCTGGGAGAGCGGCGCAGCACCTGGTGGGACAATGCGCGAGCGCAGCTGCGGCACCGCGCGGTCCCCGCCGCGGGCCGGCTCGCCCCGGCAGCCTGCTCCCTGCCGAGGCTGCACAACAGCAGCGTCACCTCCCATTGTGTTAGAAGGAATCTAATTTTCTCCAGAATGGGGCAGGGAAGGGCTCGTGGAAAGGGGCAAATGAAGAAGGACTGATAAGGTGGTTTTGTCTCATTCGTCAAGTATGTTCTGGGAATATTCCTGCATGTGTTTTCCCGGCAAATGAATTTCTGCGTAGGCCTAGATCTTGAGCCGTGCCCTGCGCATTAGTGAGGGAGACACAGACCTCTTCTGTGACATTCCTACAATCTATCATTTAACTATTTCTACCCGTAAAATGAGGACAAAACCAAGAAAACCTGTTATAACATGCAGATTAATACAACTTGCTTACAATAAGTAGCACAGTATGTCACCTGTCTATATATAAAGGACAGGCGACATACGAAATTTCACGAGTTTCTGATGTGTTCTGAACTATTTTGGATGAAATCACAAAGGAAAATCCACCGTACAAAATTCCTAAATTAAAAATCCTGTAATTGGAATTTTTCCTTTTGATTCACTGTAAATTGTAGTGTTCTGACAGAAGCTTTTCAGTGGTTTCTTAAAAGTGATTATTCTCATGGAATCTTTATCACTCAAATGTTTAGCCACCTTCTTAAAAAGAAAACAACAAACAATGCGATTAACAAAGCGAGACTTAAAACTCAGTACCAAACTGAGTGCATATAATTAGGTTCTCTAGATCTGTAATAAATCTGATGTGAAACAAACGTGTATTCGATGTGGGTACTGAACCCGCATCAGTGTCGCTATCAGTGTCTCAACGGGATATCGTGAGAGATATCGCAGAGGTGAAAGCTTTGAAGAGAACCATTTGCTGAGCCAAGGCGTTTGATCTGCAGTGTTTCCCAGCACAAAACGTTTATCCTGAGAAACAGGAATAGAAGTGCTAGGGGAGGTTTTCATAGAATCATCTAGTCATGCCATCGTAGAAGGCTATCAGGTTAGTCAGACATGATTTCCCCCTGGTGAATCCATGCTGAGTACTTCTGATAGCTTTCCTTTCCTCCACGCGCCTTGAGATGACACCCAGAACGAGCTGTTCCATCATCTTTCCAGGGATGGAGGTGAGGCTGACCGGCCTGTAGTTCCCCGGCTCCTCCTTCTTGCCTTTCTTGAAGACTGGAGTGACATTGGCTTTCCTCCAGTCCGCAGGCACCTTGCCTGTTCTCCAGGACCTTTCAAAGATGATGGAGAGTACTTTTGGCGTACTTTTGACGCTGAGGAAGAGCCCAGAGATGAACTGGGCCCTGGTTGACGTGTGCTGGGAAGACAGGCACAAATTCAAAACCTGCCCTAGGTAACTGATGCATCCCCTGGGTTGTCATGGATTTCAAATGGATTTCATAGCGGGAGAGAGCACTTGCCTTGAAAAGGCTTTGCCAAAAAGTGCACAAATGACTCCCCTGAGACGGAGCGCGTGAGCAGCGTGGCTGAGAGCTGACGATGCGATCTGAACTCCTGCCATTTGTGGCTTCTGGCTGCATGTGCGGACTTTGGTACCCCCTCCACAGCCAGATACTGCTGTGAAAAAGTTCCTTGTTTAGTCCATCGGGAGGAGGAGGAGGGCATGTTGGTGCCTCTGGTTGCCAGATGGAGCGAAGGGCTCTGGCGGAAGGCGAGGCATTGCCTCGTCGCTGGCCGGGTGCGTGGGGAGCTGCGGGGTGAACTCCCTGTGCGCAAAGAGAACCTTACACCCGGCCACCCGCAAGGCACTCGGGCAGTAACAAAGTCTGGGCAGGGATTAGCCAGCGGGGAAAAAGGTCCCGAGGAAGTGGCGTTTGGAAAAGCTGAGGCTTCAGGGACACGGCAGTAAAAATGGAAATGGTTTAAAAACGGAAATGGTTTAAAAATGGAAACAGGCTTCTTTCATCTTGCTGGGGGCACGATTACTCTAGTAGGTAACAGAGAGAAAAGCAATGGGGGCACGGGAATACTTGTGTACTGGTTCTAGAAAGTAGTTCAGAAATACATGACTGGCTTATAAATAGCCTTGGGTTATGTTTACTATTAGCTTCTAAAATAGGTATTAAAATAGTTAGTGGGGTATTCACAGGTGCTTTTTATTGTTCTCAGAATGATATTTATTATATTTTTATATTTGATCTCAGAATTTTTCAATGCACAGTCCCTATTCTGTCTCACCAAAAGACTAAGTGGTAAGAAAATCACCCATCTGCGGAGCGCAGCAGCATTCTCTTGGGCCTCGATACATCGCTCTGGCCACACTTCCATAGCTGCTCTACAGCCCGCTTCTGCGATGCATGCGCCAGAATTTGTGTTAGTCTGTAATACGATATATGGTAATGGACTTTTACAGTAAAAATAATTTATGGCTTCATTTACTGCAGCATGCAAATGAAAGTTCTGTGTAGTTTAATACAGAAAAAGCTGCTTACACGGCATTTGTCATTGGCTGCTGATTGTCCTCGGGCAGAAAGAAATAAGTAAGAGATTAGCGAATAAGTCAAGTACATTTGTGTGGGACGTATTAGTCTGTCGTGCAGCCTGGCACGCTGTGTCTCTCCCCTCAGCACTACAATAACGGGAGGCTTGACAGAATTCCAGGGCCAGTGTCAGAAATGCCGGGGTCCTGCGAGGCGCTCAAAAGCATCCGTTAGTGGTGTGGTTCTAAGCAGCGTGGACCGGCCAAGAAGTGAACAGAAGAGAGATGCCATGGGAATACCGTGAACTTCGGTGGGCTCTGAGGTTATGGGGGTGTCAAAACTGGAAATGCGATGGTCTGATCTGCACCACTGAGTCTCTTCCGTGACCTCCCAAAGGCACCTGATACCCCCAAGTGCTGGAAAGTCAATGATAAAAACCAAAATTCCGTGGGAGAGGGAAGTTGCCTGTTGGATCCTAGGTGGCCCTCAGAAAAGCTGCATTTGAGCGCCTTTGCCCAAAATTCTCAGTTCACAGGAAGCTAGTCAGGGCAGAAGGCACTTGTGATTGAACAAAGACTAGAGCCTCAAGTCCAGAAAGCTTGTCCTGACTCACACCAACCCTTGCGGCAAAACTGGAGCCAAAGAAGATCCCCTGCCTGCAAAACAGACTTCTCATCCTCTTGTCTTCTCTGTTTCGTCTGGTTTGATTGTAAATTCTCAGGAGGCAAAAGCTGTCTCTTACCGTAACTTATGCAGTGCTTAGAACAGCATGTCTTCATCATGGCTGGTACTTCTAGGAATTATAGTTTTTCCAAACGAATACACATCACGGAGGAATAATAATGCTCATCCTTACTGAATGTCCCATCCAACATCACAAGGACCAAATGGAAATAGAGAATAAAGCTACTTTCCTGGTTCTAAAAATAATTCTTCTGGGTCATGTGGAAAATCCTTGTGGAGGTTATTTGTGGGAGTTCAAATGTTCAGTTGTTCTGCTTTACTTTTTCTAGGAATTACTCCATGGCTGAGTGTCAGCCTCTGAAATTCTCAAAAAGCTCATGAAAAGAACTGCTGTGTTTCCTTTGGAAAAACTGGATGGCAGCATAAAGAGAGGGGAAAAAAAAAGTGTTAGAATGCGTTACGGCTTTACTGGGATTTGGAAATATAACAGAGAGATTAGGATGTACCTATTAGTGTCACAACTCAAACTGGACAAGGAATTCATCTGGGGTCAGACTTCATTATTCTTAACGTGCTGTGACCCACGGTGAGGACAGAAGTACTGCTCAGCGATGGAAACGTGTCAGTGGAAAATCATGAGGTTTTCCTTGAGAAACAATGAAATTCCTCAAAGGTTAGCGGTGTGCAATAAAGAAGGTTGATGAGATGACTGCTTGGATCGTCTTCAAAGTTGAGGAAAGACTGTTTGCTGTGCTGAGCCAAGGGGGCACAGCCAGGAGCCAGCGTTTGTACGGGCCCTGGTGACAACAGTGAAGCTGGGCTGAAAAAAGATGGCTTTCCTGAAAGCCGCTGGCAGGGGCAGGATGCTGAAGTAGCGAGACTGCTGACCTGCGATTCCTGCGCTCTTAACTGTTTGCCAAAATGTAATATTTTTTTTTTTTAATAGTCAAAGGCTGAGAATAGGAAAAAATAAAACAAAACAGTGCTGGCCCGGTATAGAGCAAGTGGTTTCCTGATACTAACCCCGTTGTCAAGCCACAGGTCATCAGCGCTGCAGTTCGCAGTCCTTTCTCTTGAATAAAAGGAAGTCGGGGCCGATCAAAGAACAGACAGGCTACTTCTAAGTGCACCAGACTTCTAAAGGCTACCTTGCTCTTTTTAGATTGTATGCCAGTGTATATTTTTACTAAAAAAAGAAAAAATCAAGACAGGAGCTTCCATCTCTTTGCCCTCTTGAATCTTTTTTCAGCACAAAATATTTTTTTGAGTCAGAGGAAGCAGTTATATCACACGTGAGAATTTCTATGTCCCAGTAACAAGAAAGGGAGATGTGGGGAGGGTAAACTTAGGAAGAAAGCAAATGGTGGGAAGCTATATAGGCATTTGTCATTTTTTGCGGCTCCATCCCGTCCGTAGTGAGCGTCACAAGTTAATAGAAATAGGGGAAAAAACGGGTTCTGTAGCCTGTACATTGCATTATCTGCAATCTGAATGCATTGAAGAGAAAACTCACGTTCACGTAAAACTTCTTTATGTCAAATGAGGGAAGAATTTAGCTCACCCACCAATGCTCCTTTGTTTCAAGAACTAACGCTTTATTTCATGTTCTCTTGCCATGTGGTGTGCAGGGATGAGGCAGGAGGACACCACAGCAGTGCTCATTTGGACAAGATTTGTACAAAAATTGTAGGAGCGATCTTGGCCCGCAATTTTAGTATCATTTCTTGGTATCTTCAGGAGCACAGCATTAACTTTTCTCCCTCTCCTCTGTCACGCCGGCAGGCCGAGAAGCTGCTGCAGTATGAGTCGCTTGTCACCTTCTTGAGAAGGATTGAGGCACAGCCAAGCAGTGCCGGAGTCACGGGGAAATCTGAACAACTGAAAAACTCTCTCTTCTGCCTTAATTAACTTCCTTGGCTCTGATTTGTAGTCTGTCCTAATACATGTTTAGCTACAAGGTTTGCAGTGCTGAAAAACGTTCACACTGTGAAACATAACTGTCTAACATGACACCAAAACCTGATAGGAAATGTAACACTCTGGGAGGCAGAGGTCTGGGTCGGAGGGAACATGATGTAGTTTTAAGTAGAATTAAATGCTGAAGAGATTTTGGCGTAGTAAAACTGCCGTAGGCAGGAGAAAATGAGGACTTCACCGAAGACATAAGGAGGGGGAAATAGTTTTACTACTGGCTTTTAATCTTGGCTTCTCGAAGGTGTATAGAGGTGGGAGAATAATTAGTGAATAGTTTGTAGTGAGAACTGGCAGTGTTCTGTCGCAGTAGATCCACGTGCTGCATTTGCTTCAGTATCTTCAGCCGCAGCTTCTCTTTGTGCTGCTGCTGCTGGGGATGCTGAGCCCCGGGCGGCTGCCGTTCCTCCCTCCAGGCGCGGCCGGTGGTAAGTGCTGTTCTCTGAATTCGGCCCCGTCCTGCTAGGGAGCTCTGGAATCGCGGGCGGCCTCGCCTGCGGGGCCTTGGGCTGCATGCTGGAAATTCTTGTTTCCATGAGCAGTCTAAATCCTGTGGAAAACTCCCACTGACTATGCTGGGATTATCCATTTGCGGAAAGTTATTTTGAGGGAGGTGCATTCCTTTGTAAAACAGCTGGCAAGGAGTCCGGGCAACGCTTAGGTCTCAGTTCTGGCATATTGTTTTTGTTGGTCTGATTTGTCCTGTGCCTTGCACAATGGGAACGTACTCCGTGACTAGAGCTTGCGCTTTCCATTTTAGTCTAGTAAAAAGTAATAATAAAAAAAGAAAGCAAGGCTTGAGTGCGTAAGTGTTTTCGGATATTGGACCCCTTGGGCTATGTCGTCTTTGTGTCTTTGAGCAGCTCTGCGGAGATCAGAGTGCAGTTCTGCTTGAAAAGCGGAGACCCAGCACGACCCATCTTTTGTCAGGGCCTTTGGATGCCCAAATGAGGAAAGTTGCATTGTAAATGGAAAATAAAAATAGGTACAGTGTTTTTCATTAATTTTCTGAACATTGTTATTATTTATAGCCTTTATATTTACGGCCTTATATTTCTATTTATAGTTGTTTTGTGATCTCATTCATCTGTGTATTTTCAAAAATATTCCAATATTCAATTTGAATGTAAAGGAGAAAAGTCCCCACGCTAGCTTGTTTAAAGAACACGTTATCTGCTGCAGGGTCAACATATTTTCTGTGATGCTTCACGACAGAGAACCCTGCGCTGCAGTTAAATTTAGGCATTTACGATTAAAAATACAGTTCTTTCTGAGGTTATTTGAAATGAGGACCTACATTTCTCACATCCTACTGTTGTCTGAAATACAAAATCCCATCCTATATTGCTATGCCAGAAAGCGTTAGCAGGTAAAGTGCAGAGCAGGTCACGGTACTTCTAATTCAGATTAATGACCCCATTCGGCTTGTCTCCTTAGCAGGAAATTAGAAAGTGCTAGGAAGGAGAAAATAGTGATTCATAACGCGTGACTCTCCGTATTGGCAGTTGCACCCATTAAAAGCTAAGATATTGTTTTGATATAAAATAATTGCGTCTGACTTATTTATGGGATACGGCTGCCTGGGCTGCCGGAGGCTGCTGGGGAATTCCGCTGCCCAGTGCCGCGGTGGAGGGAGCCAAGGGGGTGAGGGCTGTCGGCAGCCCCTGGCCAGGTTGAGTGCACAGTTGTCCTCTGCTGCTGCAGAACTGACCACAGCTGCCCTTCTCAAAGAGCCTAAAAGGGCACGTGGCTTCTGCAGGAAGGTTTTGAGCAGCCGAGGAGAAAGCGATGAGAAAGTGCCCAGGAAAGCAGCTAATGTTTGCAGCACAACTTGTGGCAGCTTGAGGCTTGCGGAAGAGTACGTCAGCAGCCAGTATGGCTGATGGACGTGCTGGGCTAGACTTTTTCCGCAGAGTCTGAGTATCAAAGAGGTCTTACGTTCTGTCAGCCAGAGTCCAGGATACGGCTACGCACTCGGCTTCGCGCACCAGCCAGTCTTCCCTTCATACAGGGGAGCCAGCCTCCCTTCCTCTCCCCACTCCTGCCAGGTGTATTGCTGTGCAAAAGAAAGTAAAAGCTTTGGCCGGAGAAGCGGTCCCAGTTCAGGAGTGTTTACGTCCCAGCTGGTAGGGAAGCGTGAGATGTACCAGTGGAGAGAGCAGTCTTTCTGCAGGGCGCAGGGGCGCGGGGCAGGAAGAAGCCGTGTGTGGGGCGGCACGCAGGATGTGCCACCCCTCCGTCCCCGTCCCTTCCCTAACCCACCTGGAGGCGGCACCACTCCGCTCTTCGTTGGACTGTCCCGTCTCTGCCCCTGCGCTGGAAGCTTTGCCGTTGGGCTGGGAAGACGGCAGCGCTTCTCTGTTGGGCAGGTGAGGTTCGCCTTGGTCACAAGAAACGCTTCAATGATGCTGAGAGGGAAGGGCCCAACCTTCTTGTCTCCGGGGGAGGGCCGTCACCCCCTGGTATTAGATTTGGGTCCTGCATTTGAGTTCTTTTCTCAGGGTCGCAGCACCGGTTTCTGGCAGATGTGGATTTGAAAGACGACAAACAGGAGGAATGTTTATAGCAACGTCTGTGATGTGCTAGGCAAACCCTTAAGCAGCAGGCTGTCCCTGCAGTGGCACCGCCTGAAGAGAAAGGACTGCCAGTACTGTCATGTTGTGAGAAGCTCCGGCCAGTTTGCGCCTGTTGGTTTGGAAATGGGCAGTGGACTGAGCCCCACTGCGCAGAAAGGGACTTCGGGTCAGAGGGGAGCAGAGGGACTGAAATGTTAGTGATAGGAGTCGAGGCTTGCCAGAGGCTGGGGTGAAAATGATCTTGGCTTTTCGGATTTTCAGCACTGGCATTGGTAATCTGCTGAAATCCTGCAGATTGCCTTTTTTTTTATTCTGGGCTTGGCTGGTAATCTTTAAGAACTGTAGTTAGGAGATACTGAAAGGTGGCACCGTGCACAGCGGAGTGCTGTCTTGATTGAAACGCTGAGGTCAAAGGCCAGCAGAAGTCAGAGGTCCCTGAAAACTAAGCGTATGCATGGGCTCGCCGAGTCTTCTCCCTCTGTGTCATGAAGACAAATGGCATTTCTTAAAATTCTCCCAATGAACTAGCATTCATTTTCTGGCATCTCTTCCTTCTTTATTGCTTCCTAATGAGCTTCATTCCCATCACCTCTAGCCTCCTGCTTTCCAACCTGCATTTACACCCGTGCATAGAAGAGAAGCAAATTGAACAAATTAATTAAGTTGGCCTGTCTAATGAAATGGGCTCTGGTGACTTCTGGGGTTTTGCCTCTTGCTTTTTACAGAAGTCTTCTGTAAATCTTTGGTGGCCACAGTTGCTGGGCTTTTTCTGTCCCTAGGTTTGGCAAGAACACCACATTTTCTTTGTGTGGTGTCTTAGATCTAACTGAGAACATTTCATTCTCCATCTATATGTATAGGTTTATATATATATATATATATTGCATATATGTGTGTATTTTTGGTCGTTATTTGTATATTTATGGTGGTCGTTTTACGTGCTTGTTTATTTTTTTAGCAATGGGATTTTCATGAAAGTGCTTTTGAGGAGCTGTTTGGAATAACAGCCATGAGTTAGGGGAGGGGATCTCCGCTATTACCGTCCACAGAACTTCCTCTCGGCCCTGGACTGCTCGGGTGGATCTTCTCGCCCGTTCTTCCCATGCTGTTTTGTTTGCTCCCTGGGACAGGTCAGCCGATTCAAAATCCAGTGTTAGCTAGGTTATTTTTTTAAACCTGTGAAAAGCTTGCGTCTGAGCTGGCACCTAACGTGGCCTCCTGAAATGTTCCTGTTGAAATCTGCACTCAGATACAGTTGTGCTTATGCTCCTTCCCCCCCGCCCCCGCCGGTATCACTTCTTTGCGCTGGCGGAAGGCGGCTGTCTTAACCTGTAAAAGTCCGCTGGTTTCAATGAGCTGTGGATGAAGCGAGTATCTGGCTGCGCACGTGCTTTTGTTCCTCATCATTACTGCTTTCCGCTTGGCCCGGGGTGCGGGCCCCGGCCTTTGTGCTGCAGGCTGCCGGGGGATGGAATGCCCGCAGCATCTCCACGTGCAAATTCACGAGTGTCTTTATGGGGCTTTGAGAGATTGTGTAGAAGGAGCAGGGCAAAACTGCTGGACTTGCAAAGATTAAGTGTGAATCTAAGAAGGGACTCTTCCACTTTTGACCATTGGCTAGTAGCCGCTGTTGTCTGTGAACAGCCGCTGCATACGAGGCAGCCGGTGCAAGGAAGCCGTGTTACCCTCAGCCGGGCCTGGCTTTGCCTTGGAGGGGACAAATGATGACAGCCACCGTTCTGTTTTGTATCAGCAGTACTTTTTATTCCTCCTCACATGTGCCCTTTGCTGCATTTCATTGCAGGGGTTTAACTCTAGTTATAGAGGACTAGGACTAATCGCCTCCACCTGATTTTTACAAGATAGCTGTTTAATCCAGAAATTCTAAGTGCTGTTTCTTAACACAGTGCTAGTATTACCAGATGCAAGTGCTATGGATTCTTTCCAAGGAGTATGTGAATGATTTTAAATTCCTTTGCTGAAACTGCTTTTACTGAACCTTTTCCCCTTCCTGTCTGCACTGTGTTTTCACTTTGAAGTAAGAAATACGCATAGTCTTTTGGTATCTATATGGTTACCTTGACCATTTTCATCCTTTTTATTCCACAGCTCATCACCTCGTTATACCTGAAATAACAGTGATGCTCCTGCGAAGTGAAGGTTACATAAAACACTGTCCTGGTATGAAATAGTACCTGAAACTGTAATAGCGGTTAACGGAAGATCGAAAATGTCATATGTTGAAATGTCAGTGGGAATCTGAACACAATTCAGCTTTCAGTATTGGTACTCTGTTAATTTTAGTAGCATTATTGCACAACGAGAAGTATCAATTTTAAACTCGTCCTTCTGCACCTCTTAATTCACTGCACGTAAGCGTGTCCACGAGGAACAGTACAAGGTTTTGTTCCTGCTTCTTCCATCACACAGTTTATCATGCAATATTTCACTCTTCTGCAGCTAGAATGTGCGGAGATGGATGATAAATATGGAAATATTAATTATTTTACACACTTGGTACAGTATGGTATGGGTGATGGGTTTATTTCAGTCCCTGGATGTGACATGGCCAGTACAGTCTCAGCAGGAATGAAGGTGATCCAGAATAAAGCAAAAGCCAGCAACTGGGAGTTGATACTGGGTGAAAGAGGTTCTCAAAAACTTTCAGCTACATCCTTTTCCTATTCTTGTGGGGGTTTTTAAGTGCTCTTGGTGTCTTTATGCGTTCCTGCTACCCCAGCGATGATAGAAAGGCCGTAGATGTCTCTCTGTGGGAGACTGAAAATGCCAGAAAGTGCTGCTGAAGCCGCAGGCTGGGTCTGTGTGTTGCTGACAGTGGTACCCTTTTGGGAGTCAGACTTGCTGCTTGAAGAGCTGCATGTTGGTGGCATTTTTATTTGTATTTTTTTCCTTTTAGTTTGAGATATCAGAAATACATTATCTCTGTTGAGAAGAGTGGGAAGGGTGACCTGACCTCTCGGTGAGGTTGTGTACAGTTTCGTTAGCCCTTCTGCATTCGGGTTCACTGGCTCCAGCTCTCATAGTTGAAGGACCCTCTTCCTGGCTGGAATTTCCCGCCGGCGAGGCAGAAAGAATTCGGCTTCTTTTGGAGGGCCAAAGTTTGTTGTTGGCGATGAGGATCTGCACGCCTCAGATTGTGGCAGTCCTGACCGAGGGGCTGTGACTACAGAGATGGAGGGCTAAATTGGACAGGTTCTAGTTGCACGCACTAATTGCAGAACCAGAACATCAAATGCACGTTGGTTTGTGGGGTTTATTTCTTTAATCTCCCACCCATCACACCTCCCCCCCCTTTTACGTAAGCTAGAGTTATTACAAATATTTCACTGCTTCAAAATGGGCCAGAAGCTAGTGTAAGCCCTTGACAGAGCTGTTGCCGTTCGTGCTTAAGGGAGCTCTGGCTTGGGATTTTTCCAGGAGGAGGAGGAGGAGCGGCGCAGGGCTGTGGGTGCGAGCCTGCTCGCGCTGCCACGCTGCCCGCCTGGGCACCGCTCCTGGGAACCCTACCGACCATCTGCACACGCGCTCAAACACTGGCACGAGGACTTCATATAGGAAGCACCTGATGGTGTCTCCTGGGGTCAGGGCTAACAGGAATAGAGGCGAAATAACTCGTTTAAAGCTGCGCCGTGGGAGTAACGGGGCTGGGAATTACCGTAGGCCAGTGTCTTAATTCCTGAATGATTGCACCTTGTCGTGAAGCTGTTTCTTCCCAATGAAGCGAGGGTCCTAGACCACACAAAGAGGCAGGAATTCAACAGAACCTTCTAGATTTTGTTGCCACGTAGCTGTCATGCCTTAGGAGAAGCAGTTCCCTCGCTTGTGCCTCGGAATGCCTCGGTTAGGGGCTCCCTGGGTAACGTTATAGTTTTATAGGGAACAATCCAGTTCTTTTAGTCTTTGAAAGATCTCTTCAGATAGTTAGGAAGACTCAAATAAGGGGGGAAGCAAAATAAGATGTGCGAGGAACACAAATAGCACATTTTCTTTGTCAGTTTTCGTCAGGAAAAGAAGCCCTGACAACTATATGCCCTACGTGTTTGACGTTAATTCACTTTATGGGAGTTGGCACTGCAGAGAATATGTATTTATAGGGGCGTATTCACACAACTTCTGCTTCACACAGACTGCTGATTTAGATGTCTAATTTAGGAGCACAGGCTCTCTCTGTAGTCAGCGGAACCTAAATGAATGTCTCTGAATTACCCCCTTTCTCCATACCTTTCTCCACTGAGTTCAGAGTGGCCGGAGGCTCCTCGTTTAGGCCCGCAAGCCCCGTGCGTTAGCCTGGTGTGGACAACACTGACTAAGTGCTGGCCCTGGCACCGCTCTCTCCCCACAGGCAGCGACCTCTTCGGGACATCACGGCTTTGTCGGAGTTGAGTGCGCCTGAAGAAAAGGATGATTTTCCAGATATCTGTGCCTCCATGACTTGAGGGCAAAGGCACACTGGGATACAACCCTGCCCAAGATGCCTTTAGGCCACTGATGGAAAAGGGAACTCCCAACCGCAGATCCAGCCACGCAGCTGGCAGGGCATGTGGCAGCAGAAGGTGCATATACAAGCTGCCATGGATTTACCGCAGTGTGAACTGAGCCTAGGAAAAGAAAAGAAGAAAGAAAACCCCACCCCCGAACAACCCCCCTGTGTCTGCAGAAGCGGAGATTAGTAACGTGAGGACCAGAAGGGGCCTGTGAGCCGCTGGCTTCTACATCTGCCTCTGCCAAGGGCTCTTCCTGGGACCCCGTGCAAATCGTGAGTCCCTTGCTTATTCTACACCTCTTTGTGATGGGAAGGATTTTATTTACCGGAGGTGATGTCACGAGATAGTTGTGAGGGGATGTGACTCAATGTTGAAGATGAAGAGTGCTAAGTATTGTTATTTGAGATGGCAACAAAATAAAACAAAATATGTTTGGTGCAGCTGTTCACACCAAATCCATTTTCAGTTAATCTTCCAAGCAGGAATTCAAAATCAAAGTAAAAAGCCTTACCAACTGGAACTTTACAGCTTGACGGGAAAGTTAGAAAGAGAATTAATTGGGTTTTAAATAGTTGTAACCGTTCTGTGATGGAGCGTGCTCTGGAGCACTCATCTACTCCTGGTTACCGGTCAGTTTGGAACTGTGTATCAAGGCTTGCTCGGGGGAATCTTTTTTTTCTGGAAAAGAAAAATAGCTGGGCCATCTTGCATGGCATACTGTGTAAACTGTCAGAAACGGCCTCTCTGCTCTCTGAAAACATGTGCTTTTTCCACTTTCTGCTGCCTTTTTTCAGTAATGAAGACCAGCAAAAGATGTGGAAAGCAAGAAAATTGCCAAACGCCACCACGGGGCACCTCGGAGGAAAGTGCCCCACAAGGGCAGCTGGGCTGGGGCGAGCCTTCCCCTGGCAGCAGGCGAGCGCTGCCCGGGGACCGTCAGCATCCTCTGCTGCTGCTGCGGCTCTGTGCCGGAGCCCTCCGCCTCCGCTTCTGGTTTGCTCACACGCACCGCCAGTACAAGCGGAGCTTCCCTTTGGGTCGGGGTTATTAGTAAGCAGACAGCGTTTATTTGTCGTGTAATATGGAAGAATTTGCTCCCTGGCCTTTGTACTCTTTGTGATGGCCTTTAGCCTCTCTTGTCTCAATTTTGGGAACACAGAAATTATTGTCTTGACTCAGACTAATAGTTCAGCATTCCGGCAGCAGCGATCAGCATAGCTGACCTAAAACCCCATTAAGGACAGCTGTGCTTCAAAGTTGTTTCTACCTCATGGTTGATGTTTTAAAATATGATAGCAAAAACCTGTTATAAAAATTTGCTTAATACACGTTCTCTATAAAATGGGCATAACACCCTTGCCTTCCTGGAGCATTGCTAAGGCCAGATAGTTTGCGAAACGCTTTGAAGTCCCGCACTGAAATTAGCCAAGTTCAACTATTTTTACCTACCAGATACCCGCTTCTTTCAAGGAAAGGTCTGTGTACGTTGGATTTAGATTTTTCACCTGATGTTCAAAGGGACATGTCTCTCAGCCTCTTGTGTTTGCTGGGATTTGTCAATATGAAGCACCTTTGTAAGAGGGTTACTCAGTGCTTTCTCCCTTTCCCTGACACACTGTTTTCTAGCTAAACCATACTCTCTGAATTTTGCTGTTCTGTGCAGAGGTATGCCTTCACATCCTATGTTTTGTTTTCTTAATACTTTTGAAGTCACTTGTTCCAAAAATATAACTCTCAGTAAACATTTCGGCACTTTAATTTGGCTTAAATTTACACTTGAATATTAAAGTTCCAAAATAGTTTTACGAGCAAATAAAAAAATGATGACTCTGGGAGCCTTTCTTTTCAATATCTTTTAGTTATGCTAAACTATATACACAGGTAACTGCCTTATAGACAGCTTTATATTGCACTCTATTGCAAATCGTTGGAACAACATGCCGTAAGGGGTTGCAAATGGCATCACATTATATGCCACAGTTTCTGCAGCCAGAATGAACGAGATCATTGGAAAAATACCATGTTGATAAAAGCGGACACAGAAAAAATAACTTTAAATCTAAGTTCTCTATATCACAAGTAATAGAACAAAGGCAAAAAATACAAATATCTCTTTCTTCTCACAAGCAACATGAGCCAACACAATTCTGTTTGCTGAAATGCTTTTTCTGTCATTTTCCGAGGAAAATTTTTATTTCCTTTAAAGCTATGCTTGCTGTGACAATAATGCTTCTTTGTGTACGTCATTTTTGCTCACCTTTGGAAAGCTGATTCTATCCGCGAATCAATTAGTTAGCTGTCAGAAGAGAGTGCGTCTCATATATTCACCAACACTTAGTGGACACAGCAGTGTTGAAATACCCGTGGCAAACATTCGTTACTTGGGGTCTGGCAATATGAAAAGCGCAGCACAGGACTGATGGGTTTTTTCCCCCTTCTGGAGAGAAACCTATATAATTAGTCAGTTTTAGATTTCATTCTGGTGTGTAAATGTAGCATTGCAATTTAAAACTGTATCCTGTAATTCTTACGCACAGCAAACATTGGTCGAGCTCTTCAGTTCCTGTTCCCTGGAGTGCTCTTGGTGCCGCAGCTGAGTCTGACCCTGAACACAGAGTGCTTGTCCCAAAGGGCTAATCTCGCAAACCGTCCACGCTCCAAATGTCCGTGCCTCAGTGCGGAACCCCTTGGAGGCCGGGCTGCAGGGTCAAGCCTGAGCTGAGTGCTGAGGAGAGACCTCTTGGAGAATGGGTGGAAGACGAAAGAGGTGATGGCTGCACTCTCGCTGGGGTGGCTCTAGGACAGTCTGCCTTGGCCCTTCTGTCTCGATCACGTTGAGATATTTATGTGTATCTACATATATCCTCTTAACCACATACCGAGGCTCCATGGGCTTTATGACCACCATTCAAAGACTGACTAGACTCCCCAGTGTCTCCAGGTAGGCTGGGGAAGGAGGTTAAGGGGAGATCACTGCCAGCGTCAGTGGTACAACTGCTGGGCAGAGGGCAGGGATCCGTGATGCTGAGGAAAATTTTAACGGAATGGGTTCTGTTCTATGGGAATGGTTGTTCCCTGTGTATCCTGATACAGAGGGAGAGCCTCTACAGGCAGGGGAAAATCCAAGCGGAGGACTCTAGTGGCATGATCTGGGATTTTCTGGTGTTCCCCAAACTCCACAAAATCTTTTACTTTTGTATGAGTGCAGCAATCAGCTACAGAAATGGGAAATGGAGGACAAATGGTCAATACTTGTACGATGTTTCACAAAATCTTCATCACAAAAAAATCACAAGATCACCAAAAGATACACATCTTTTCTGACTATTATCTTGACAATCTTGACTTTCCAAGTGCTTTCTGGAAACATCCAAAAATTCATGAGACCTGGTTCCACATGGTGAAGCTGCTTATGCCCAATGGAGACACTGCCCCCGCCTCAAAAAACCACAACCCAAACCAAAACCCTGCCTGAAAAGTTTTGACAGAAAATAAAGCACCATTAAGTGAGGGACTTGTGTGCTTCCTTTGTGGCAGCAGTGTTTGGGGTGTCAGCTCTGCGATGATCGTACGTTTTAATTAAGGCAGGGCACATTGATGTGTGCAGTTTTATTTGAGCTTGTTCTTCCTTGTAAGCGTAATGAACTTATTCGGCCCCACCAGCCTGAACGGGCCCGTCAGGTACCTCTGCCAGCAGCCCTTGGCAGAGATCCCTGTGCAGACAGCGTGAGGCAGTATCGCGCGGTAGAGTGAATTGTCCAATTCTACAGAAATCCAGCTACTGTGCTTAGTAAAATGCAACGCTTGAGGGGCGTATTTTCTTCCTACCTCCCTGTAAGGAAGGCGATGCATTGAGGGAGAAGGATGTTTCCCAAACGCATTCTAGGCAGAAATGCTTTTGGGGAGGCTGTGATGGCTATAGCACGCAGGAATTCCGGATTTCTCGGTGCTTGTTCTATCAGCTGCTTTCAGGTTTATGAGCTGTAGCCGGGTGGGCTGTGGCCCTTTTGGGAAACATCTCAATTTTTCTTCGGCACATCTCGAGAGCAGTGACGGCGAGTTACTGCCCACCGAGCTTCATACGGCACTTCACTGGGCAGTGAAAGCAAACCGCTCTGTTCGATTTTGGGTTTTATTTTGATTGGATTGCATTTGGACAGATTTTTGTGACGTGTGTGTGCGGAAGGGAGCGAGAGAGGAAGAATGGGTGGTTTTCGCAGCGGAGGCCCTAGCGGTTGAGCAGCGGTCGGGTGCGGGGCTTTCTGTCCTGTCCCTGCCGCAGCCATGGCTCATGGTCGCTGGGGGCATTCACTTACCCTTTCCGAGCCCCTTCAGAGGGATTTCTGTCTGAAAAACGAGTGTAATCGCAGTGACCCATGGTGTCGCTAACACAAGGAGTCAGAGAGGGCCCCACTCTCTTCGGCTTCACAGATGCTCGCCTCAGCTCTGGGCCTGTCAGCAGTGCCTGAGGTGCCTTCCTCCCTCAAACGATACTGTATAACGCAATCCGTGCATTTAAGAATCATTTCAGCAGGCCCTAAGCTGCAGGCTGCGCGTAGCCTCAGACCGTCAGGTGCATACACCGCCGCCAGCGATCCCTGCCTAGAGATGCAGTGGGACAGGGCCTACAAAGGGGGGACCCTGTGAAACGGCGGCTGGTTCTCGGTGGGCGCCCCTGGTGCGGACGGAGGGGCCTTTCCCCGTGGGGTGACGGGGGACCCCCGGGCGGCCGAGGAGCCGGGGCGTGTGGAGAGGCCGCTGGCGGTGCCGGCGCCAGCCCCCGCACGGCTCCGGGCGGTCGCGGCGGCGGCGCAACGGCCGCTGAGTGCGGTGTGCGGGCGCCCCCTGCCGGCCCGCCGCCGCCGCGCCTTCCCGGCCCCGCCCGCTCCGTGAGGGGAGCGCGGGGGCGGTGTGCGGCCTGTGCTCCTGCGCGGCACGGGCGCCGCCGCGCCCTCCCTTTGTCGCCCGCTGGTGGCTGTAGCCGAGTGCGAATCGTGAGGAGATCGGCCTGGGAGAGGAACCCGAGCGCCGTTCGGGCAAGGGCACCGGCTGGCGCAGGCCTGAGGTAGTTGGAAATGTGGGTGGTCTGACCGGTGCTGTCAGGTGCGCTTGTGCCGCCCGGTATTTTAAGTTTCCCAACGGGAGAGCCGAGCTTTCAGCCCCAGGTGAACATTGTGGCTGTGTGGGGCTGTAGGGTCTGCTTTCCGTGAAGAATCTCCCTCAGGTGTGATGCCCGGTCGTCTTCCCCTGTCCCTCGTTGAGTTAACGGAGGCAGTGACTTCATTTAAGGGAACAGCTTTGCATTAGCGGCTTTGCTGTCGTCCCCGCGCAGGGCCGGGCTTCCAGCGGTGGCACTGTTTGTCCGTGGTGCTGGCAGTCGCGCTCTTTGACCCCTCTCTGGTGGCACCAGGCGTTTCCGGAGCTGGAAGGTAGGCCCGGATTAGCCCCCTCCGTCGTGTGGGCAGCCCTAGGCCCGTGGGCACAGCTGGCCCGGCCCAGGCCCCCCCTCAGCCCCCTGTCCCTCGGGGTCTGTGCTGGGGACGTGGCTGGGGGGGCTCTGGGAGCTTAGCCGCCTGCTCTCTGAGTGTCGCTCCCCCCGTGGGGCGCGCAGGGTGACACGCTCCCTGCGAGCACATTCAGGCGGGAAAAACTAAGGGACATAAGTTTGGGTCAGTGTTTCTAATCGAAGCCTGGTGTAGAGAAAGTTTATTTAAGCTGTATTTGACTCAAGTAGATAAAAGCCAGCGAGGAACGCGGCTCTTGGGTCCTCAGTGCTATCTTAGTTGCTATTTTATTTATGAGTTCTGTAATTTTAGTGCTAACTCAGAGTTATTTTTGAAAATCTGAATGGATAACTCAATTTCATGAGGTTTTTTTGTAGGTTTTTTTTTTGTTTGTTTGGCTTTTCAAATGTTCGCTAAATAAATCCACGGTTTCCATCTCATGCAGTACCTCTCAGGAACAGACGAGGCTGCTGTACCATCGTTTCTTTCGTGTTGGGGGGGGGATATTTGGGAGCCTGTCCCCTTCGGTAAATCCTCCCTGAGGACTCTCACAAGCTGGGTCACTGTTGTCTCCCAGTAAATCCTTAGGCTGCCTTCCTGGCTCGGGGCGTGTGAGCGCTTGGGGGGCAACAGGACCACATCTTAGCCAACAGGCACCTAGCTTTCAGCCCGCGCTCCTTGCCACCTGCATTTCCTTTGTTTCCCTGTGTTTAAAGCCTCCAAACTAGGAGAGGGCAGCCCTAGGAAAGCACGGTGATATTGAGTTTTGATTGGAGATTCGGCGTGTAGGAGTGAAGAGTACTGGGGGCACTATGGGGAATCACGTCAGCTCCTGTTGTAGAAGAGGTTGCAATATTCTGCAGGCTTGTTTTGCTATGATAACAGCCTTATTCCTTAACATTAAGCTTGGAGATATTAGGGTAAAATCACTGTCAGACAAAATCCCCAGCTCCACCAACTGACTCACAAATTTGTAGTCTAGCCCTAAGCTTAGCATAAGCAAAGCTTATTTAAATTGTTTTGTAAGTATACGATTTAGTGACATCACCAAATTTCTGGCTAATAAAGAACTTTCCAGAAGCAAACAATAAATATCAGCAAAGCATAACCTTGAAGTAGGTTTTGGGCGCAAAAAACTGAGCCTTAGCACATCTGTCATTTCAGTAATGAGATACAAAAGAACAGAATCAGCTTCTAAGATCAAAAATATGTCTCCTTGTTCTACACCGCATCTATAGGATGACACTACGTAACAAACAGCACACCTGACATCATCTGTGGGGGAGCATCCCCACAATGGAAATCACTCTCCAGGCAGAACTGTTTTGTACCCTTACAAATCTAAAAGAAAATCAGGTAGTTCGGTGCAATGCATTGTCCTGAGAAAGAGCATCTAGTTACAGCAGACCAAAATGTTTTTTTTTCTCCAAGGGAACATATTGAATGAACTATGTTATTCCCTAGATAATGGACAAAACCATTCTTTATTATGAAAACTTTATGCTCTTTCATAAGCATTAATAATGCTGGGGGTGTGTGGGTAGGAGAGCAGGTGGGTGGAAATCGTAAATGGAAAAGCAAAATGGGATAGCTATGAGGCTGTAATTTCTTATGAACTGTTTCTCCATATGATACCTCTTTCCTTTAGAATGTTTTTATAAAAGAGAAATGCTTTGCATTTCCTGCAGCCTTCAGGTTTTTACTGCTTTATAAGTGCAGCACTTCTGAAAGGCAGTGTGGAGGGGATGGCTTAGGAAAGCCTTTATTTATCCAGATGACGTACAGTGCTAACAGCAGTGGAAATTTCCTCATGCTCTGGGTCAGAGCCTGAATCCTGTCTAAAAGCCATCTCTTAGGCTCAGAGTATTATTCCTCTCCAGTGCAACTCTCCCAAGGCTGCTGAGATGGGACAAACTTGCGTGCTCTTCTAAAGTGGAATTTTTTCCTCTTTCAGCCCCTTTGCCTCTCTATTGCTATTATAAAATCTTCCTCACAGATAGTAGCAAGGGTTTAGGACCATCCTGCTAGTGAGATTGCCAATGAGAATTTCCATTCAGGGTCCAGAAAACTTCATTTAACCTGAGTAAACACAGTTCATGCTTCCACAGTGTGTACAGAAATGCTTTTCTGAAGTGATCAGTTGCATTTTGATTGAAACTTGTGTTTATAGTTATACAGAGTTTTTTCACAGCTGAAAGTAAAATGCAATGAGCTTGAAACATTGCTGTGTAGATCTCAGCAGCTAGCTTCTCTCTAAATTAAAGAAATATTCAATTTTGAAAAATGACAACATTTATCAGCACAAGAACAAACATTTGCAGCCCTATCGGTCAGAAACAAATGATGTAATGAGCAAGATTAAAATCAGTGCTGGCCCTTCCTTCTAGAAGTTTGTGTGTATTTTATTAATTTAGGTGAAAAAAATGTGGTAATTGAATTAATAGTAAGAACTTCGTTCTGCAGGGCTTGAGTGATCTCTGTTGGGTTTCCCTACTGCGCTCCCCCTTCTTCAATGCCTCCACCTGTGTGCTGGAGGCATTAGATCTATATTTATTTATGTAACAGGGAAAGCATGAGAAGTGTGCTATTGATTTCATTGATTGGAAACATGTAACTAACACCCAAAAGACAAGTTAGAATGGATACCAGCTGCTCAGAGGCTTCTACAGCCAGCTAAGGAGTTAAGATATGAGCAGAGAAGTCATTTGAAAGAGGTAAATGAAAGAAAATTGAAAGAGGTAAACGAGGCTGGATAAATGCTTTTGTCCCTCCACACTTCCAAGTTCAAATGTAATGCCTGACAATTATGTGGGGACATGGAAGCAAAAAAAAAAAAAAGAGAGATTCTTAGAGGAAACTCTACCTGGGCAATTTACATTTGTCCATAAAGAAAGCCAGAGAACAGCAGAGCGAAGAGAGTCTCGGCCTACACATCTAGCAGGGAAAATGCTGCAATATGAATTAATTTTCATTAAAGAGGTGTGTGAAGCAGCAGGAGGACAAACTAAACTCTCTACAGATGGAGAGGGCAGTGACAGGAAAGCACCAGGAGGGAGACCCTGTGCTGCAAATTCTTGTTATGGAGAAAAGGCAAATGCATTTACCCTGTCAGCTGAGGGAGGTTTCTTTTTTATTGTAGGCTGTGTATGACAACTAGTGCGTATGGGCTCTTATGGCTTTGGGGATTATTTTTTTTGTTTAGGTTTGGATTTAGTGCCTGAAATCCCTTGAAAACTATTGGAAAAAATCTAACAACAGTGAGTTATCCAGGCACTCAGTCTGACCACCCTGCAGACCAGTGGCCTGCAAAAAACCCCAGAAGTTTTCCCTTCTCAAAAAGGTCAATCCGTTAGCCACGAAAACAACAGATGTTGAAAGGAAGTAATTTTAAACTGTAAGATTTAAATTGGCAGCAGGGGAAGACGAGTTGCCAAAATGTGTCTTTGTTTTGCTGTTTCTGAAAGCCTCAATTCCTCCTAATGGAAGACTTCCACGTTTGGCCCCTGCACAGATTGGCTTGCATTCCATTTAAACTGCTGCGGTGCAATCAGAAGGCTCTGGCTAAAGCAATGGCCCCTGAGGCAGGTCCAGAGCACCCCTGGCCTGGGGCAAGCTCTGCACTCTATTAGAAGTGATGATTTTTAAGGTGTGTCGGTGAAGGTTGCCATCACTAAGAGTTCGGTGAGAGTATTTGCCATGTAGGAAGAAGCGATGGGGATTTGGTCCCTGGAGTTTCAAGAATCCGGCTTTTGTGCCTGCACGCGAGCACTTCTGTCCCAGGGTAACGGCTGCTCCAGCAGCTTTTCCTGAGGAGCTTTCCCTTGTTTCTGCTGTGGCACAGCTGCTGTGGGATTGAAGTTACTGTGTAGAATCCCCTGTGCGTGAGCAAAGTTTAAGAAAAAGAGATTACGTTAACAGGGGTCTGTGGAAATCAAGTGAAAAGGCAGAATTTTGAGAAGAACAAGAGAGCAGGTGTGATTTCTCATTGAGTATATAGGATGGTTCAGAAACGCTAGAATTATTTTGTAATAAGTTGTACAGAATCCTTTTAGTTATTATACGTGCGTACAAAGAAATAATCATTTTGTAAATGTAGTGGTCAGCAAAGGAGAGTAATTGAAATGTTAATTCAAATCATATGCTACGCTCATGCATTGATTTTTAAAATTCAAGTTATTTATTTAATTAGTTAATGCCTGTAAAGTGCATTGAAGATAGAAAATGCTCTAAACTACTATCTACTATTGTTACTATTGTTATCCACCGGGTTTAATTAGTTCTTATGCATTTTAATTGGATTATTGAGATGTAAACTTAGAGAATGTGATTTCAGGCCAAATGCTATCCTTAGAATCCTGGTGAAGTGAGCAGCTGCAGTGCCCGTACATACCAGTAAGGAGGCTGGTTTGTTTATGTGGATTGATACATAAATCTCTTTATATTTGCGCTACATGAATGTGTGCCTCTGATGGCTTCCCTCTCCCCTAAAATTATCTTTGTCTGAGAGCAGGCTAGGACACATTGAGCCTGGCCTGGTGATGGTGTTTCTACAGGAGGATGTGTCACAGGGCTAAGCAGTGATTTATGGCCCTGGAAGACTGGAAACAAGAAGATTATGGCACAAAGATGAGAAGATTCTCAGTTTCCGTTTGGGGCCAGCACGTTCTGTCACCCTTTGAAGAAGGGGAGGTGGCTTTAAACCCGTACTATCTTTAACAGTATCTGGTTGTAGTTTTTAATTTTTTCTTTCTGTGTCTGCAATAATGACAAAACCTGTTGACCTTGTCCTTCATTTTTGCCTGTGGTTCAGAAGGATGTATGGAAAATAACTATTTCTATTAAGCCTTATTTATTTATTTAGAAAAAAACCTGCTTTTGAAGGAAGCATCAACATCTAATTCTCTTGTAAGAAAACCTGTTCTTTTCGATCTGGTCCAAACTGCTTCACTCCACCCCCCTGCAAGATCAGGGACTTTCTGGGTTTGTGTAAAGTTGTAGATGGTCTAGTTCCAGAACCTGCTTTATTTCCAAAACAGTAATTGGGCAGCTGGCAAGTCTTCCACGCTCTGCTTGCAACAAGGCTCTGTGTTCTACATTTTTCGGAATGTTTTTGATTTTAGTGCTTATAAGAACTCCCACTTAAAAATCCCACAGAAAAACCCCCTCCAAAACATTGCAGTGGAAAAAGGAATACGTTTGCTCTTATTGTAAAAGACATTTATCAAAGTTAAATCAGCTGGGATTTTCTGATATGTGGCTGACTTGTAAAGTTCTCTTTATCATCTTTCCGTTTTTGGCAATGTAAGGAATGAATTACTGCTTGGATTATTGTGACTGTAAGAGGATTCCAGTTGACGAAAGAAGTAGGCAATGTGATTTTTATTTTTTTCTTAACTATTTTTTTATTAGCTATTTCCCTCTTCTACTCTTTTCTGTCATTTTCTCTGTGCAAATGTCAGCCTGCTTCTAATGAGACATCAGGAATAAAGCTAATAGGTAAGTAATTGAGGAGGGTACCAATCCAGTACTCCTTGCAAATAATGGAAAGTCACCTATTGAAGCCAGTGAGTTTTGGGACGCATTCTAAAACGTTGAAGAGCTGTCTGTTTCCATCGTGCTGAGTTCCTGATTAAAAAATATTAAGGTTTGTCCCCTCTTTTAATCACAGCTTTCTGTTTGTCAGTTCTGAGGTCTTATGTAGTGGCATCTTATCCCCAGTTCTTCAGACTTTGTAGGACTGAACCCAGTTGTCCGTATCTCCAGGTATCAGGAATTTAAAATCTTTCATTTAACCTTTGATGAAAGTTTGCTCTGTCAGCCTAAGGAATCAGGTTTCTGAGTGAGATCCTCTTTTATTTCACATGGTGCTGCAGTTGCAAGAATTCCCTATGCAGTGATCCTGCTTTGTGCATATTGTTTATCTAATGTTACAAACAGAAAATACTCGTCCCCTGAAGACTGGGGAGGGGGGATTTTTAGCCTAATGTTTCCTTGGCAGAAGCGATAGTTTCAACTGCAGCCTATCAGTTTGTCTTCAGAGACACTTGCCCTTGGCAACTGTCATACGTGAGCTGTGACAAAACGTGCAGCAATTTGATTCTCTTTCCTTTCCTCTCTCTGTATATTCCAAACCTTGCGGTGTATGTCATCCCTAATTGCTGGGAATTGACTGTGGTTGGTAAGGTTTTGCTGGCAGTTCTGAAGCAATGGTTTGTGCTGTGCTTAGGTTAAACGTTATTTCTTAGAATCGCCAAGTTGCCCCCTCTCCATTTTACCTCTGTTTCATTCCATTTAAAATTTCCACTATGGTCTGGCATGCCTGTGGCTATGCAAGTCATACACGGGGATTTTCTCTACCAATAAATTTCTGCCCCGCTTAAAGACCCAAACAAGCAAAAAAAAAAACCCCTCACTTCAATGCCCACCTATTAGTGCACCAGCACTTCCCAGAGTTCATGCATCCGCTCTTGAATTCACTGAATAATAACAGCTAAAAGAATACCCTGAGAGTAGAAATCCTGATTTGGGTGTTCATTTTCATAGAATCATAGAATGGATTGGGTTGGAAGGGACCTTAAAGATCCTCTAGTTCCAACCCCCTGCTGTTACTGTTCATGAGCAAATAGAACAAAATCTCCAATAACGTGCATGTCATTGCAACACTGTTGTGCAGAACATTATGATACAGCGTGTAACGTTAAGCTAGCACTAGATAGAATAGTTCACTTACCTAATATATTGAACACAGCTTAATTAAATATTTAATGGATTTTTCCTGCCGAGAGGAATCAGCAGAATAACTAAAGAGTGTTTTCATGGAGATGAAAGTTACCGAGGACAGTGATCTGCAGGGATAGCTGTTCATTCAATAACCTCGTGAGCTGCCTTTCCAATTGCTGTATACCTTTCTTCCAAGTGTGGTATTGCATGCATTGATATGTATATGCATATTTCAGCAAACCCAAACCAGCAAAGAATTTCAAAATATTACTGCATGACACAATGGGAAATACTGGGTTGATTACTTTTTGCTGAACTGACGATATAGTTCAAAGCCAATACATCATGTGAACGCATTCAAAGAGTCAGGACAGAACATGGAGCGAACACGAGGTGAGCAGCGAGACGGAAGCAGTTTGGATGCCTGCAGCCACGGGATTCATGGCCATTCTCTGCGTGTTTCACCATCAGTATGCTTCCAGCCTCCCTGGGGCTGCCTGGTTTGAGGCATACCTGCAGAAGGACCACTCTTGCTTTGAGGACTTAAACGCTTCTGTCACTTCCCCTGCTACAGCTCAATGCCTTGTATGCACAATGCTTCTAAGGTTTTCATAAAAATCGTCTGCCCAGGCATTTTGAGGTAGCTGTTTTGTTTTCGTTATCGTGGCCTTCATAATCTTTTCAGGTTGTATTACTGGGTTTGTAACTGTTTGACATAATTCTCACTAATACATTCCTTAGAATTCTTCTTTGCCTTCTAATATCCATTTTTCTTCTCTTCTCATTGCAAACCTTATAATCCTCCTGTTTGACTTGTGCTACTTTTTTAGTGTGGTTTGTTCCTTCATTATTTTAATGTCTGTGTAGGTTTACAGTGAAAAATGACTATATATTAAATAAGGCAGTCTTACTTAACTAGTTCTACCTCTTCCCCTGCACTTTGCAGGAACCGGATTGTAAATTCTAGGGGCATTGTCTTATTATGTAGTATATTAAGGATAGTCTTCTCATTTTGTGGTTCTATAGCTCCAAATCAAAGGGGTCATACTCCATGACTAGAGTTCTCAAATGCTATTCCAGTACAAATAAATAAATAATGCTCAAGGTAACTAAGCACACTACAGTCTTTATTCCATCCTGAATGGCATTATCAGAATTGATAATTAATTGCTAGAGCCAGTGGTATCTGCGTAAGGCTTGAGCAAGTGAAAAGTGTATCTGTTAGCAGGCACTTTCCTTTTACATTCATGCAGTTTCGAACTGATGAGAAGACAATGACTGTATAAAACTGCTTTAGTGCCAGCTTAAGCTTGCAATTTCATTAGACATTGTGATAATTTCACTGACATATCATTAACTCTTCTTTCCTCTCCAACAATTTTTCTGTTTTTTTTCTCATAAAAAATCATCAGAGAATAACAATTTAAAAAAAAAAAAGAGATAAAGATATCTGCTTTTCTGTGTTGCTTTCACTGGACAAAATGAGAACCAATCAGTGTTTTGAGTAAGCCCAACGGGCTCTGAATGCTGGCTTATTCATCCATATTATTAGCATCTTGTACCAGATCCCTGTGAAGAATTACTAGGGAGCTGGAGACTGGGTTTGATCAGATATGTGATATATATATACTCTAAAAAATATTGCAATAGTTTTTAAACTGCTGTAGCAACACAGGGAGTGCATTCAATAGGAAGTATCGCTTTCTGTTAGATAAGCTCTGAATGCTTCATGTCATAGGAGCCCAAGCATTGAAGGGTGTTTTTGGTGTTGTGTTTTGGGTTTGGTTTTTTTTTTTTTAATTAAAAGGAATGGAAAATGAGCCCAGTTCTAAAGAATGGGCAGAAGGAACAGGAATTATCAGAGCTGCAGCTGGTATAAAGGAAGTGAATGTTATCACAGTTACATCTGCTAGAAAGGTTGTGTTACTCGTGCTGCTTTTTATTAGATAGAAGTCGGAGGGTTTTTGTCTTGGAATTGTGTCTCGCAGGAAGGGCTATACAGAACAAAGCACCCCTCAGATGAGCATGGGTTTGGGGCGGACAATGTGACATTGCAGGTTAACTCTGAAAAACACCTGTTAGGAAACTAACTGTTGCTGAGTTGCTGTCTTGGCTCTTGAACCCAAACAAGGCCTCGCAGAGGGGCCTGCTGTGAAAAATGGCACCTAGATGCTGTGGTCTGGCCACTGGCTTTGAGAAGTGCTGTAGATGAACTCAGAGTTGCAGTGAGGACGTGAGACTGATACAGACAGTGTGGGTTCCTTGATTTTATGCTTTGTTTTCATTACTTGGTTTCCAATTTTGTGCTCAAGAACTGATGCTTACCTGGAAAGAACGGTTTTGTTTGTATTTTTAAGCTAGTCTAGTATTTAAAGTGAGTTTAGGGAAATATTCAAAAGAATCTAATTTGGCTTCTCTTTAGGTAATCCTAGTAAAGGCGTGAACACCTCAGAGCGAGAAGTTGAGATAAGTTGGAGATCCCTAGAATTGTGTCCCGCCGAGCTCCACTGTACGCTGTCACTGTGAAGCAGCAGGATTTCGGGAGAAATCACCTTTCGCGAGAGAGCGCTAGTGTCCTCTGGCAAAGGGGAAAGTGACGGATAAATAACCGATGATTTCACAGAACCCCACCTTATTGCCAAGAACAACTGAATACTGGGGAGACTCGTTGAAATCACAAAACACTGCCCTCCCAAGGAGGGAGATGGCTATAAAAATCCTTCATGTAGCCATGCAGCAGCCAGAATTGGTGGGTGGCTGGCCAACTTAAGCATTTTGGGACAAGTTAAGATGATTCTAAATGAAAACTCCTGTGTTACAAACCACTGGAGATCTGTCACATATATTCTTGTAGATTAATTTTATTTAAGCATATGTAGCTTTATAAAAATACAATGAATAATCCTGTTTTCACAGAAAGGGTTTATGAACAAGTTACAATAATGCCACTGAAAAGACAAATTAAAAAAGAAGGTTTTAGCTTGAAAATACAGTATTTTGTGTTGTAGATTCAGGGAAATGGTAGTAAAGTATAGAGGCTTCCCTCTTCTCTGCATTAGATAGCTGGTTTGGATCACTGTTCTTGGGACAGAGCAGTATATTTAGTATGATGTGAATGGACATGAAGTTTAAGTATAATTTTTTTGTGCAGTTACCAAGGAACCCACTACTCCAGTCAATTTGTGTCAAGTTTCATTTATGATACCAGAGCTCAAACTTGAAAAAAAGACATGGAAAGGAAGAGGGGAGTGGGGGAAAAAAAAGCTCATGTAAAGTATTCGGTGTCCATCAGGGCAAGGGATTTTTTTCATGTTCCTCCTTCCAGACAGTGGTACCTGCCTTCCTGGCATGGTATTGCTTAATTTCCAAAAGTTGTGGGTTTTTTTTGTTTTTTTTTTTTTCTTCCCCCCAAGGGTTTACCCTACCTTAATCTCATTTCATTAAGTGTGTTGTAAATGCTTAAAGTTTTGCTTTACTGCAGTTATGTTGATGTGTTAGAGGAGGACAGAGGATCTCCGTCGTCATGCCTGTAGATACAGTGCCAGTAACTGCCACTTCTACGAGGTTGGGGGAAGCAAAGGATTACTCTGTAGGGCACGCACCTTTTCTCACTTCCCACCACACTGTCATCTACTTTACTTTCATGAGCAATAGTGGAAAGAAGCATCTGGCCCCCTATTAACTCACTAATCAAATATGAACACAAAACGAAGTCCAGTGTTACCCAAATGATGAACAGAAGTACAATTAAAACAGACCCACAGATGCTCTGGTTGCGCATCTGTGTTGGATCCCAGCCAGAGCAAACTGTTAGCTGTGCAGAAAAGTTGCCAAGCTCCTCACGATAAAATCAACTCCATAAAAACGTTATAATTAACGATTTCATTCTAACATCTTTGGATGCCTTTAAGTTATTGTTTCAGGTATGTTTTCTGCTGAGTTGGAAAGGTGCCCATTTCTATATTTCGTTTCTTAGGATCAGTCATCTAACCGCTTGCTTAACCTTCAGCAGTTATAAAGCATGTTCCTTTCCATGTACCTCGCTGCAATTAACAAATGGTTTAGGAGGATTCGCCAAGACCTGCGAAAGCAATTTCTGAGTCCGTTTGAGTGGCAGTACCTTGTCCTGGTATCTCCTGTTAGTAATCCACGAGCTGGGGATCCTGGATTTGTCCTGGAGGAGGGCCACAAAAGTCTCCCATCGGTTTTCCAATTGACATAAAAAGCGAAGTGCCCCTGTAAGACCTTTCAGGATTTTTCATTCTATTATAGATTCCAAGTCAATACTGAGCCACAGTTGCCACATAAACTGTTAGCAGGAATCGCTAATTGCGCTCTGCTCCTCGTGCCTGGGGCACCTCTGGCAGCACCTGGGGCACCTCCTGAAGGCTCGCTGCCACGGAGCGTTTAATGGGCTCTCAGCACAGGCTGCCATCCACAGGGGTGGTCTTGCTCCACCTCCACCCCTGGGGTTGTGTGTTCCCTCTGCCTCCCGTGCATCTGATGTAGGTACCGTGAGCCAGATCAGTGCCATCAGACACTGGAAAATCAGTCATTATTTTTAAATGGTTGATTTAAATTTTTTAAAATTGTTTTTTAATTGACTTACAAAGCCGATCCAGCTCACCACACGGTTGCATGATAGCTAGATCTTGAGAAATGTGGAGGTGGCAGTAGGAGGAAGTGCATAGCAAACTTTGTTTCGTGAGAAATTATTAATTTTGAAAAAGGGAGATAAGCTTTTAAACAATTTCAAGAAGAAACAAAGGTTTTATTTGTTTCATTTTTTTCCTTACAGAATAAATAGAAGCTATTTATCATAGGTAATTAATTAAAGGGCTTAAAGTTGAAACTTCAGAAATCTTAAAAAGCCCAATGACTGACTCAAGCTGAGCTTCTTTCCCTTCTCTGGATTGTTAATTTGATTTTTTTCTAGATTTCTTGACATTTCCTTGTAGTTGGGAATACGTGAACCTTTTTCTCTTCCAAAAATACTTCTGAGATGAGAAAACTGCACATCGCATAGTTTAAAAAAAAAAAAAGGCAAGCTCATTGCACTGGAAATCATATTTGTGGAATTGTTTATCATCTAGGTTACAATAAAGCTGAAACATCAGCAAGAGGGTTTAAGAATTGCAGAGTGGGCCCTGGTGGAGCCAGCCTTATCCGGGGGGGCTGCAGTCTCTGCTGTTCCCACTCCGTTTGCACCTTCTGCAGCTGGTGCCCTGGCTCCGCTGTGGTGCGGTGCTTGGCGGCCAGCGTTGCCTGGGAGGGAGCTCGCAACAGAAACCCTGTGGAAGTAGGGGATGGTGAGAGGGCACGTGGGCACAAGCGTTTGAAAAACCGACTGCTACGTTGAGTCACTTTCCCTTTTGTGTAACACACTGTCTTTAATCTCATTGAAAGCTGAAAAGTGTGCTGGTGTTACAGATTCATTAAGAGTTAAAGGATAAAAAAAAAATCATGCTGGTTTAAGGCAGAGAGTGTGAGTATCGTTCACGTTGGGTTGTGAACATGATGAAGTTTGGGTCTGTTCAATGTTGGCTGTTTACTCTCATCTATTGTAAAGTCAGGAGCAAAAGACAAGGATTCTGTCTGTAAATGACAGAAGGTGTCTGTAATGAAGAATTTCGTTTCTGGCCAGCTTTAGCTAGATGGCGTTATCCCTAATATCCCTTGTGTGATGGGAGTGGGTGTGCAGTGGAGAGGAAAATATTAAATAGACTGCCTAGTCTATTAATTTTTATATGCACTAACACTCTATGAACACTGTATCAGACTCCGTTAGGAAAAGTTGTTCTACATTGTATTGTAAAATATGCTTATGTGCATGCGTTAATCTGCATTATACTGGTAAAGTGAATAAAGGAGGGACAGCAAGGGCCTGTGCTTCTCAGGTTGGAGAATGAAGACTCCTACAATGGCGAAAGGGCTTGAGGAGGAGCGGATGGATCCTGTGGTCAATGAGAGCTTCCACAGCTGGTGTTGACAACAGGGATTTGGCTTTTGTGACCGTGGGACTGTCTTTGAATGTCAGGTCATCCCCCTGTCCAAATCAGGAAAAAGCATTTTTGCCAACCTGCTGGCAAACCGGGTGAGGAGAACTTTGACCTAGGAATGGATAGGAGAGAGCTGATGAGAAACAGACAAGGGAGGAAAGAGTGGACCAAATTGGTAAGCAAGGGATGTGGGGTGATGTGGATGAGGGACATCAGAAATCACACATAGGACCGAAGGGTGTCCACCTAAATGAGGAGGTGGCAAGAGGACAGCATTGTGGGGGAAGCACTGCTGCTTTTCCCGGGAAATCTGCACAACTGGGTGCCTCTTTGAAATGCTGCACGCTAATGCAAGCAGCATGGGGAACAAACAGGAGCAATTAGAGGTCTGTTCGGAGTTGCGGGGCTGTGATCTCCTTGGGATCATGGAGGCATGGTGGGAGAGTCCACGTGACTTGGGGTGCTGCTGTGGATGGATAGAGGCCCTTTAGGAAGGACAGGACGGGAAAGTGAGGAGGGGGAGCCGTCTCCTCTTGTTAGCAATGGGAAGGTATGGAGCTTTGCCTAGGGATGGGTGATAAGCCAGCGGAGAGCCAATGGGCCAGGATTAGAGCAGCTGGTGTGGGTGATGCTGTGTCGGGCGTCAGCTACAGACACATGAATGACGGGTAGAACATCTAGAAGCAACTACAGCTAAAATTACTTGAACTTTTCATTTTTAAAGCCCTTTCCACTTCCTTCCAATTTGGGAATGACATTTTTCAAGACTGAACTCTTCTCAAAAGTATTTTTGGGAAGTCTGAACAAAAACAGTTTAGCCATCTTTGTGTAAAATGATGGCTATGAAAGTGTTCACTTGCTATGACACATCCTTGGCAGACACCTATGGAACAGCTTTAGGGCCTCGTTAGAGATGTCCATAGGTGCGTTTAAAATCATTGTATAATTATTATTGTTTATAATGATGCTTAGAGGCTCTGCCCAGCAATCAGAGACTTAAGGCAGTAGATGGTCTGCAGGCAGCAATGAAAAGCCAGCGTTAGCCCTCGACAACTTGCAAGAGAATTTGCCAGCAGCAGTGGCTGCACAGCTGCATATCCAGGGGCGAGTGGGGCGCCGCGGTGAAAATGCTGCCCAGCTGGCAAACCATGGCTGGCTGTGGAGATTTAGTGGGATACAGGGCCACGCTGCTGCCAGCGTTTGGTGTGCAGGGTGGAGGAATTGAAAGGAAGGGGAGTGCTGTGCCCCTTGCCACCGGGGAGGGGCTGCAGCGACACCCGCGCGTTTGCCTAGCCCCTCCGTGCCGCCCGACGGGGGTGACGCAGGGCAGCCAGCCACTGCTGCAAGAAGTCAGCTTCGTGTCTGCAATAAAGTGCTCGTCCCAGGGCAATTGTTGTCACCACTGACGACAACAGCCCAGGCACAGGGACGTACTCGGCCTCTGAGCATAAGGTGGACTATCTGAAAGTAAAGTTTTAAAATTGCCAGGAGATGGGAATAATTATGTTGCACTTCCCACTCTCCTTTTGATCTTGTTACAGGAGCGCGAGTGAATGTGAAACTAGATCCTCTCCCTTATAGAAGCCCTCCAGATTAGTTTCACTTGATACGTTTTTGCATTAGATATTACTAGAGCTATGTTTGTCCCAAACTTCTGAAGTTTGACTTTGTCAGACTGCTTCCAGTGGCCATACTGTATGAATTCTCCTTTGGCATGTGTCTATACGCTAAAGCCATGCCTCCTGAAGGCACAGGTGCGGAGACGTTTCATATTGGTGGAGAACGCGGTGTTCCTGAAGCTGTTCCCTTTGGACCTGTGCTTGCCATGGCCCCCTGTGACCGAAATCTGCCAGATGCTGCCCCTGAGAAATGCCATTACTGTCGAGCTGAGGCAGGTGGACAGTCTTCCCCGCAGCTCTCCCATTAAATGTTTTCAGACACTTTTCAGTCAACTGTTTATTTCATGGAAAGAAACACGTTCAAACTTTTAAAAATCTAACATCATATGATCTTTCAACTAATACACCGCTGAATTAGGATAATAAGAAAAGCCTTTATTTATTACTGCCTTTTCCCCAAGCTGTTCTTCTTAGCTGCATTAAAATGGAATATATTTGGGCATAAAAGATGACAGCTCCTTTTCATGGCCTTTTACTGTATTTTTGCTGTGGCTGGTCAGACGCTTTTATCTAAACCTTTGTTCTTTACAGTGGAAAAATTTTCAGAGGATTTAAGAGAGCGATAGGAGAGTTCTCAGCGAAAATAAAATTTTCAGGCGATACTTGGAGCCGATCAGGAAACGGGATTTCACAGTGGCAAAGCTCCATGCCTTGCTGAAACTGGGCTCGGCCCTGCGGCGCGGGTGCTGCTTCTGGGGGGGACTTGGGGCGGGGGGGTGTGATTTGCCTGTGCCCCCAGGAGCAGCCTGTGCCTACCTGGCAGCTCAAGGGCCGAGTCCTGGGCAAGCGACCGCTACGGGAGGAAGCCAGCGGGGGCTTCTGGGGCTGCCCTTCGGGGTTGTCCTGGGGTACTGCTGGGTGGAAGCGGCGGGTCTGGCACGTCGCCGGGGAAGTGGAGGTAGGCGACGAAGGAACGTCTCGGAGTAGTGCTCGGGAGGGGAGAACGCGCAGGATGCTTTGGCACGGTGAAGGCGGAGAGCGTAGCCCGGCATGGACGCGAGCAGGAGAACTCTGCGTGAGACCCAGCGCCGGCGGGTGTTCGGGGAGGAGGTTCGGAGCGAGAAGGGAGACGAGCGTTCGCTGTGACCGTTCTTGTGGCGCCCGTCAGTAGGGCCGGCGCACGAAAGCGGCCCGGGCCGGCCGGGTGCGGTGGCGGGGCCGGGCCGTGCCCCCGCTCTGGCGCTGCCGGCGGGGGAGCCGGGCTGCCCGCCTGCTCGGCCGCCGCGGGGGGACGCGGGGCCCCGCCGCGGGGACGGGCGGGCAGCGCGCGGCAGGTGGCGCCCGCGAGCCGCGCGGGGACGGCGCCGCCCCCCCCCCCCCCGCACGTGGCGCGCGCCCCGCTGAAAAGCCGCGAGCCGCCCCGCGCCCGCCACTGGCGGCGGCAGCGCCCGCGCGCCCCGCTCCGCTCCTCCTGCCGCGGCGGAGCCGGGCCGGGACACCCCCCCACCCCACCCCCCATCCGCGGGGCGCCCTGGGAGCCTCCGCTGGCGGCGCCGGGGAGCGGGCGCTCGCCGGCACCGCTGACCTGTTGAAAGACCCGGGCGCGTCGGGGCTCCCTTTGTCCCCCTCGCTTATTTTCCCTCTTTTCTTCCCGCCGGGGGAACTCTGCTCCCCAGACCGTGGCGCGGCTTCCTCCACGCCCTTTCCTCCTCCTCTTCCTCCGTGATTCTAGGATCCGCTGCCCGGGGCCGGGAGCGGTTTCCCTCGGAGCCCCCGGCCGCCGCCCGCGCTGGAGCCGGGGGCGCCTCCGCCCTCCCGCAGGAGCTGCCGCGGGCGCCGGGCTTGCCCGTCTCCTCCCGCGGCGGTGGGGCGGCCCCGGGAGGGCTGCGGCCCCTCGGCGGCGCGGTCCCCCCGGGCTGCCGGGCCGCCACCATGTCGAAAGCGGCGGCGGAAAGTGTCGGGGCGGCGCCGGCCGAGGACTTGTCCAAGGTGTCGGACGAGGAGCTGCTCAAGTGGAGCAAGGAGGAGCTGATCCGCAGCCTCCGCCGCGCCGAGGCCGAGAAGATGAGCGCGATGCTGGACCACAGCAACCTCATCCGCGAGGTGAACCGCCGCCTCCAGCTCCACCTCGGCGAGATCCGCGGCCTGAAGGTAGCGGGGTGGGCAGGGTGGGACCCCCGACGTTTCTGCCGGGTCTCCGCGCCCCCGCCCGCCCCGCCGGGAGCGGCCCCGGCAGGTGTACGGTCCGGGAGGAGCCGTTCCCGAGAATCGCGTGAAAAGCCATCGGGGACTGGAGGGAATAGCGTTTGATCCCGCTTGAAAATCGAGTGTCCGGTTAAGAGATGAGCAGCTCTTCAGCAGGCTGTGGAGCACAGCTGTTGTAGGCTCTGCCCCAGCACGCGCCGGGTTGATGAAAACGCTTAAGTCTAGTCACTTTAGTGTTAGACTTCATTGGTTTTCAGAGAGGTTAAATGATCCTGTCTGAAGTGCCTGTGAGAGAATAGCGTGCAGAGCTGTAGACATTCAAAAGGTGTTGTGTAGCTTATGCTGTTTTCCATCACGATTTTAAGATGACTTGCTCGTCAGTCAGACAGTCTGGTCGGCTGCTGGAGAGAGCTGGTTATTCCGGGAGGCAGTGCAGTGTACGGCTGGCGATGGCAGACCCTTGGACTCAGTTTTGGGATGATCAGATCCGGTCCCTAGTTTATTGTCTGAAAAAGACATCTGATAACGCGTCTCTGATCAAACCATTTTCGATTGTATATTTCTGCAGACTACAGGAAGAGGCAGATCAAGTCCATAATGACTTAGCCCTTCTTAATTTAACTCCTTTGTTGGATGAGAAGCAAAGTCCCTGATGTTTCCTTCCCAGTTCTGGGAAGATAGCGGGACTGCTTACAGATACTTACCCTGGTGTAGCCTGTACACATGTATTATAGACCTAGCAAGTTGTCTTTAAAGTAGGCATAAATACAAAACATTTTCTGTCTGGTGTCTTTGGGAAAGGACATTTTTATTTTTTTTTTAGGAAATTCCTTCAGTGAGGTAATGCTGGAGGGAAGGAGAGGAGAGGCAGATGCAGTGTGGGCTTTTGAATTGTTACGTGAGAGTGCATTAGAAGAGCATTCTTGACTTGTAGAATGGCATTAAAGAACTCAATTATTGTGACAGTGTCTTTGATAATAGTGTGGCGTAGAATAAATAGCATGTGGGGGAAGACTGTTCCTGTCTCCCAAGTGTTTGAGTGTGTGTGTCCCCTCCCTCTTTTTTCACAATATACGTCACCTTGGGCATAAATAAGACGCACTGATGATGGTACCGTATTAAAAATAAAGCTTACATTTAAAATGTAAGTTAAATGACAACATTTTCAATGTAAGTTAAGTTACAACAATAGCCTCTTTCCCCCAGTTATGTGCTGTGCAGAGGTGATGTGACATCATGCAGATTTACGCACCTTCCAGATAAGTAACAAAACACACCCAGATGCATAGGAAGGAGTCACAAATTCCTCTCTCAGTTTTGAACTCCTTAAGTGGTGTTTAACTTCCGCCTTTTGTTCAGATGCCCCGGCTGGAACTTTTAAAAGGAATTTGGGAGAAGGATGTTTTGAGCCCTGCGTAGTGTCCGGACGCGTACCTCCTTTGTCCTGTGGGAAATAACTGGTCCATGAGTAGCAATGACCAGCCGCGCCTGGCTCTGACGGATGGGTGCCTGCTGCTTCTGATTGATGAACTGGGCCCCTCCGCGACCCCTTTATTCCACCATGGGGTCATTTTGAATATCTCTCACCAGCACAGATTTTTTTAAGGATACCTTGTAGCCTCATTGAGGTTTATCCTGTGTCAGATAGGGGTTGAAACTGGTCAAGTTCAAAGTTATTTTGAGACAAAGATCAAAAGCACGCATGCACACAAATCCAGTGGAGTTACAAAAGCTTCCTTTTCTTAAGAAACAGTGCTAAAATGTCCTTTTCAAGCGGCTAAATTTTTAAGAATTAAGGCTAATCTCTACTTCTATCGTCATACGTAAGAAGGGATGAATATTTAGATGGGAGAAAGATAAATATGGTCACAGGCCAGTTCAGTAAAACTAGGAGGGTGAAATACTGAAAACGTTTTCTTTGGCGTATTATCCTGCTATAGTAATAGCTTCAACAATTTTGCTTCAGCCTGTTCCTCACTTAAAGAAGGGTATGGAATCATGTACTTCATTTTGTTAGGAGTGAACAATCTATTAAAGCAGATTTATTTCATTTCAGAGTGGCTGAAGCAATTCTGATTAAGTGATGACTGACAAGACTCTTTTATGCAAATCTGAACAAAATCAAACAAAACCAGAATATTTTAGATCTCTAAAAAGTTCATCTTTATATGTGAATATGCTTTAGGGAATAGAGAGTATAAACGTTAATAATTAATTATTTAAGTGAGATTACTGATGTACCTTGCAGTTTTATTCAGCTGTGACTCTCAGGTGAATGTTTCTCAGGGGAGCGAGGTCATCATGCTCGAGAGAGCTTATGATCTTTGCCCAGTTCGGGAGCTAAATTATTCTGATACTTAGCATGAAAATTAATTAAGCACCTGAAACTTTTATGCTGTATCAGAAGTTAGTCTTTGAACCCTTCAAGATTAGCTTGACATTGTAGTTACTTTTCGCTGGGCAGCAGCCTTGTTCGTTTGAAGCATGTTGCTTTTATAATGTGCCAGATCTGCACACACAATTATTTATGCCTCACTTGAGCGTCAGGTGCTGGGCTTCGGGCAGTGCTATTCACCGGCTTGTACAATGGTAATAGTGTAATGCGAGTTCTTTTAGACACTTCTCTGTCATGATTGTCTTTCTTTTAAAGGATATCAACCAGAAGCTGCAAGAAGATAACCAAGAACTGAGAGACCTTTGCTGCTTCCTGGATGACGACAGGCAGAAAGGCAAGAAAGTGTCCCGCGAGTGGCAGAGGCTGGGCAGGTACAGCGCTAGTGTTATGCACAAAGAGGTTGCCTTATACTTACAGAAGCTGAAAGAACTGGAAGTGAGGCAGGAAGAGGTGGTTAAAGAAAACCTGGAGCTGAAAGAACTGTGCGTGTTGCTGGATGAGGAGAAAAGTGGTGGAGCAGGCAGCCGGAGCTCTATCGACAGCCAGATCAGCCTGTGCCAGTTAACCGCGGCGAGTACTTACATCCGAGACGTCGGTGACGGGAGCAGTACTTCCAGCACAGGGAGTACAGACAGTCCAGACCATCATAAACATCACCCAAGTACCAGTCCGGAACATCTGCAAAAGTCTCGGGGAGAAGGCAGCCCTGAGCATCAGAAGCACAGGAGTGTCAGCCCAGAGCACCTCCAGAAGCCTAGGAGTTCTGGCAGTCCTGATCATCACCTGAAAGGACCAAGTCCGGAACATCACAAAAGCATTGTCAAAGCACCTGAACAACAAAAGCACAGCAGCAGCAGCCCAGAAACTCTTCCAAAGCATGTTCTGAGTAGTAGCCCTGAACACTTCCAAAAGCAGAGGCCCGGTAGCAGCCCTGAGCATCAAAAGCACAGCAGTGGCAGCCCAGATCACCTTCAAAAGCACACGCCGAGCGGAAGCACGGAACATCTCCACAAAGTGAGGGGTACGAGCCCTGAGCATCTCAAACAACACTATGGAGGGAGCCCGGAGCACCTCAAACATCTCAGTGGGGGCAGCAGAGAAGGTACCCTCAGGAGACAAGTAACAGATGAGCTGTCACCTCACCACAGAAGTATATACAATGGAATGAATGGTGGGTCAATACATTTAGTGAAAACTCACTTTGAAAATTACTAAGGTAGTTTCAGTGCTATTTCAACTGTTTCTGGAAAAGGAATAATGTTTTATGTGAAATGGAAGGTAACAAGTCTGGCGTCAGCATTATTCCTTCAGCAGTTGAGTTAATCGAAGTGTACCCGTTTGTCCGTCCAGCAAGTGCTGGGTCGATGAAACCAGTGCATCTTGAGTGCTGGTGTAAGGTATCGAGAAGCGGCTCTTGGCCTTGGTCCTGCTCTGGGGTTGGTAGGTGTAAACTCTTTGTCCCCTAGGCAGATTTGTGTTTACGTCAGAGAAGAATTGCGTATGTTTCTTGTCCTGCCTGTATTTGAGTCAGCAGAATGGAGGTGAATGTCTCCGATTTCATTTCCGCTTTCCTAACCTACCCTGTCTGTAGTTTTAAAGATGTTAAAATTTCCTGTTTATTGATGGAAGGCTTCTTACATCCTTTCCCATGATGAACAGTGAGGCTCAGTATAAATGACTTTGATGGCTCCCAACGCTTTTCAAAGCCTTCGGTTTGCACGTGTTTAATTATAACAAGTTAGAAGTTAAGGAAGATCTTAGGGTGGTTTTTTGTGCTGTTATTGCTGCATTTTAGGAAGATACCCAATAAACATGCCTAGCTTTTAAGAGCTGTGTATCCTTACTGATTGAAATTAATTACTTTTTAAAAGACAGTCACAATTTAAGTATCTTGTTATTTTCAAAGACAAGTGGTTACAACCATATTGAAATAAATGAAATGATTAAAAACAAAGTTCAAACATCCTACTATGCTGTAGAAATAACTTAGCAGAATTTCTATAGCCTGCTCCATTTCGTTTCTTCTATGTGCTTTGAGACGTTTTCATGAAGGAAATTAGTGTCATAGTTGAAAACCCTTTTCTCAGACCTTTACTCTTATATTTGAAGTCAGGCTCTGCGGAAAGCAACGATTTTGCCTTAATAAATTGTCTTGGATGCAGTTCATGTATTTCCATTTTATGAGCAGCTGTGAGAAGTTGTGTTGACATCGGTGGAACTGCCCGCTTGTTGTTGGAGGAGACGGTGAGCTCAGTGCCGTCCTCATCATTTACCACATTGCACTCTCACATTGCTCCACTTCCCCGTCGTGATTAACTTACAGAATGCCTTCAGATAAGATAACCTGCTCTGTAGGGGTAAATCCAGATTACTAGCAGTGAAACGCATGTACTTGACAGGGCTGACAAACCCCGAAGTGGTAAGTGTAGAGACTTCTCTTTTTAATGATTTTAAAATGATTCATAAGATGAGCGAATGGCAACCGTGTGAAGATGTGTAATACATAAGTTATAAAAGTTGGTCTTACAAAACTTCCATTAAATACCGTTTTTGTTTCTCCGTTCAGTTCTTTCTGTTTAAAATCGACCTGGCTGTAGGTAGCGTGAAGTGTGGTACCAGGCTTCCTAAAAGTGGCTTCTTACTTCCACTCGGGATGATCAGCAGTCCGGTCACTGCTTATCTAGAAAGGTGATCCAAGGTTTCAAGTATACGTTTTTAAAACTCACACACAGACAAAGATACGTTTGTTTTCTACTCAATGTGGTGGGCTTTCTGATTTTTTTTTTTGGTCCAAACAGTCTTATAAGAACTCTGCTACATTATTATTACCAGTGCAGGGAAAGCAGTTCTTACGTTAAACCTGACCTGACCGGCGTCCTTTGTGCTGAGTGTTTCAACTGTCTACAATTTGGACTCGGGCCATGAGGTGCTGGAGAGGGCAGCTGCTGGTTTGGGAGCCTGTTTATTGACTTTAATGGGAGCTTTGCCTGTCCTACACTTCGTATAATCATTTTTGCAGAGGACTTCTCTCACCAGTAAGTTGTCAAACCTCTCTTCTTTCATATTTACATAACTTCATGCAGGCGTGAGGTCTAACTCTGACATCTCTCTGACCTTGGTCAGTGGGAAAACTCTCGACCGCTTTGCATTGTGTAAGAGGCCTTAAACTTCAGGAAAATCCTTGCTCTTCACAGCAAGGCTGAATCATTTTGGGGTTTTGTGTTTTGATTTTGGCAGCTGCTGTAAGAACAGTTAATATGGAAGTGGTAAAAGTGCTGACCATTAGCACTCGTTATTGTTGTGAAGGTAACGTGTAAATCTCAATTTGCGTGTTACGTGCGTACCTGTATACGGGAGCCTGCCAATCGTTTAGCTGTAAGGAAGATCCTGATCTTTTGCCTCTGTCGTAAGGAGCAGCGGAACTGTGAAAACATGAGTTAAAGTGGCATGGAAACCTGGCCCTAAACTCTGAGCAAAATAAAAGGGTGCTATTTTTGGTTCTTATCCCAAACTCATGTAGTAAGTTCACGATGTTGGTGGCGCCTAGTTTGATTCAAAATTTGGAGTATATCTGGCCAGTAGATCTTTGATTGCACATCTGTGTGATTATTTTGCAGGGCACTTCTAGTCTTATTGCAGTACTTGTGCACCGTCATTTGAGCAGCAAGAGCGAAGGGTTTTTCATCCTAAGTGCTCAATAGCAAAAACTAACATCTTGTGACTCCCCTCTGAATAGAGGAATAAAATACTGTATTTTAACTGTGTAAGCAGAACTTACCGGACTCAGTACCAGCCTCTCCCATCTTCCGTGGTCTTAACCGGACTCTGAATCGGGTCTGAGAGGCGAAGGTGTTCCTCTGCATGTCAGACCTCGTTCTAAGGTGTGCTGTGCCATCTACCTGAACTTGCTGTTCCCGATGGGAAGCGCGTTTGGGAACGGCCTAGCTGCTCCTGTTGCAGCGAGAGCTTCCATACGCTGCTGTCCGCTCCCAGTTGCCCCCGGTGCTGGTCTCGCCAGCGCTTGCGTGCTCCCAGGGGAGCAACCGATGTACTGGGGAGGGTGCAGTTATCTAGAGCTGCGCTCTGACTGTATGGAAAGACGTGGGGAACGGAGTAACATTCTGACAAACTCTTAAGCTAAAGTTAAAGCAGTTGCAATATGATATTGCAGTGGTATCGGAAATGGGATGTGTAGCTGTAGTCTGCTTTGCAGGATATGGTATATGCATTAATCATCTGGGCTTCATGCATATTTTAAGCTGTCATGAGGTATGCGGGAAGTTACTTCGGTCTGACGCTGTCTTTGGTCCACAGGCACAGCTGAAGGAATTAAGGATGAGGCGATAACATTTCCTTTCATAATTCTTTTCATTTTCTATGCTCAAAGGTTTGATCGCGGTATTTTTTCTCGTATGACATGTCAGCTTTCATTTGTAAGATTTATAAAGCTTAAAAAAAATATAAATTACTTCAGGGTTCTCCTACATTTTTTTTCTGAAATGGGTGTCCTTGACCTGTGGAGTGACAGAAAATGGGATGTAAGAGCTAAACTTGGCTTGATGTTTGTTAATTGAAAACGTATGTATTTCATTGTAAAGGCTCTAACCAAATAAAACACAGTAACAATCTTTTGCTGGGATCACACCTAAACGTTCTGGGTAATGAGCACAGGGGTATTTGGGATGGAAAGATTGCTGCAATTAGAAGAGAAAATACCCGCGGCAAAAACATTTTAAAGAGAACACTTATGCAACCTAGAATAATACTTGACAGTTTAAATCTGACACAAGTACGTGGGGTATAAGTGGCTCCTTACAAATGCATGTGCTTTCAGCGTCTGCAGTCCGGGGTGGTTTTTTTTTCTAAGCAATTTATTGTAAACTTTCTATTTTAAGAAGTCCTTTGTTTTACTCTGGGCTTTGACTCTTGCGTGAAAGGGAAGCATCAGAAGGCTTTCCGGCGTGCTCCTGGCTTGCCGCGGAGGCTGTTGCTGCGTAGCGCGGTGTGTGCTGCTGGAGGTGTGAGGGCTCTCGCAGAACGACTGCCGCAGCTCCTCTCCTTGCGCAGAGGTGTTTGGAGGCTGAATGCAGACGCAGCTTAAATTTTCATCAGTTTCTGCTGTAGATGTGCTTCTTACAAGGAAAATAAAATCAGAAAACACTGAGTAAAAAGAGGAAACCGCAGTATCTGTTTTTCAGGGAGAAGAACCTTACACTGATGTTGCTGAGTTAACTGATACCCTCTCTGTGGCAATAGCTCCCGTCCTGCTGGCCAAATAGTGGGATGATGTCATGCTTCGACGGAGGTTTGCTTGTGCGTTGTGTTTCTGAAAGTCGAATTGGCCATCGTTTGCCTCTCGTGAGTAGCAGCGTGCAGTGCTCTGTGTGTGACTGGAGCTTTCCTGGTGCCCCCACCACTGTACATCTGCTTTGGGAGCCCGATACGGCCTGACTTACTCTTGGAGTAACCCGCTGCCTAAACAAAGGCTGCAGGACTGACAGAATCCCGCTGCTTGCCAGTATGAAGTAATCTGCTGTTTATTTCATAAGTTTATTATTTTAAGTGTAGAGCTCTGAAACTTTGTCGGTGGGGATCTTTCGATTGAATTCCGTAGGTTTTATGTCAGACTTGTAAATTAGTTTTAGCTATTGCATGCTGTAAAAGAACCGTGGTGTGATATGTGAATATGTATGTGATTAGAGCATGCTGTATCTATTACCAAACTCATTTTGTTGTGGAGTAATTTACCAAGTTGAAAATGTGGCTTGTAATATCAAAACAATGAACCTACTAGAAACTCATGATTTGTAGGGCTTTTGGGAAAAGTTTATGCTTACGTATCCTTAACTTCACTGACAAAATGAGTTTCGCTTTGAATGTTTTAGTATGAGGTGGATCATGCTCCCAAAAAAACTGCTGGTATGTTAATAGGAAGGCTGATGCCTCTCCTTATAAGAAACTTGGCTGGTTTCAAGCAGCTGGATGGGTGTCCCAGCCCTCTGGTCGCCGATGGGCTCAGTGCTGACCACAGAGGCCTCTCCTGTCCTGCTTGATGGCGGGTCGACGGTGGCACTGCACGTGGTGGTGGGACGTGTAGGGAGGACTTGGCTGAGCAACCTCTCTCGTTACGGGGCTGTGAGTACACCCCAGCCACCTGTGGTACACGGCACTTCCGCTGAAGGCACTGCTCTCAAGTTTTATACTTTTTCCTTTTTCCTGTAGGTTGCGTATCCTGCTACACAGACGACTTTGTTTTGCAGGAAGGACTTGATGCTAATTCAGTCTTTCTTTGATGGAAGCAATGACGCTTTCGCTGCGAGAATCGGAGTAGGGAATATAGATATATTATTTTTAAACCATCACCAGTGTACCACGTGTCTTTTAGAGCAAGGTCTACGTTAGTGTGTGATGGGGAGGTGTATGTGTGAATGGGGAGGGAGGGAGTGATGACTGGACAGGTTCTGCCAAGGAGCCGGTTGCTCGTTCCCCCGGGTCCCTGCGGTGTGCCAGTGTTACGCAGGAGCGCCGATACAGCCCGTTCGGTAACTCCCCTTCAGGATGGGAATAGTGCCCTTATCGCCCAAGCATTTAGCCAGCACAAATGCAGGTTAGCAGCTACGCTGGCTGGCCGATTGACTTGAGATGTGTGGCCATATCTCTTGCTGTGAGCGTTGTTGGAACTTCACTGACGTTTGCCGCAGACCTCCAGGAGCGAAAGGCTAACCATAAATCACAGTGCCGTTATTGACGGCGTCTTGACAAACGGTCTGTGAGCCAGCGCTTGAGCACGCCCTGACTTTACCGGTGTTACACCCGGGATGGATCTGACGTGCTGACTTTTTGTTTTGTTTTGTTTATTTAACTGTATGTTTTAAAAAATAATGTCTTTTCTGAGTAGTGGTGAGTGGGAGATTGTTTCAGTACGTGCTGAAGAGAATAGAAAAGCTTATTTATTTTTCATGGTGATTGGGTCAAGATGCAAGACGTTTGCTTTTACCTCTGAGAGCTCATCAGGAGCTTGCACAGTTGTTAGTGTTGTCCGCCTGAAATATGCGGGAAGATGTTTATTTTAATTTTTTTAGTGCCAGAATGGAGCGTCCTCACGTTAAAGCCTTGTCTGAGTCTTTGCTTGGAGACAATACGTTTAACCTGAGGACAGGACCCCAGGTAACATAGTCCTTTGCACAGCTTTCTGAGTTGCAGTGTTACGATTTTACAGTAGTAAAATATGTTTTTAGAAATATTGCAGTGATTAAATTGCCAAATTCTCTGAACTCTGGCAGTTATAGTGCAGAGTTAGAATATTATAATAACTCTTGGTACGTGCTGCTTGTTTAAGAACTTCAGCCTTGTAGGGTATATTGTGTGTGTTAGTCAAAGGGTGTCCTGCCTCTTCTCTACTATCTATTAATGGGAGGGGGTTTTTTGAATTTTTTTTATTTTGTTAGGAAGTTAGCAATGGAGAGCTGCTGCGGGTTGTGCAGGGATTGGAGCTGAATTAGTTAACAATTAGGGAAGGGCGTAGCAGTTAGTATAGTGTGGGGTTAAAATTTTGTACTACGATTCGCACACAAAGTGCATAGACATTAACAGGAACCGAGGACAGCGAGGCATTCCAAATTACAGGGTATTTAATGAGGTATAATAAAGCTTTGCGTATGTAAGACAATGACTCTAGCAGTGAAAATTCATTGGCTTCTGAGCTAGTAAGTCATACCTTAATTAGTAAACTGAAGCACATCCTATCTTAGGTCTTATTGTCATACACACAGATATGTAGTTACTGAGAGAGCGTTGAGAATTATCTTCAAGTCACGATCTTGATATAAATCGTGTCCGCCTGTGCTTCTTGAATGGTGAAAGGGTGAGCCCTGTTAAGAGAATCAGCCGCGACTGAAAAACTGAGCACTGAATTTTGCTTAATGCAGAAAGAAGCGCAACTTAATATACCACATCCACAGTTGTGAAAACATTAAAACCAAATTATCCACTGCCTGTGGTATGATCGGTGGGAGGTGTCCCTGCCCAGGGCAGCGGGTTGGAACGAGATGGTCTTTAAGGTCCGTTCCAACGCAAACCCCTCTGTGATTCTGTGAATCCGAGGGTGGATTTCCCTCTGCCGTGTTGTTCTGTTGCTGTTAATGGCAGAAGGTTTTGTTTGCCTCTATCGGAAACAGCCGGCCCTGGTCCTGTTGGGGTGTGTGTGTGTGTGTGTAGGGGGGTGTGGGGTTAAATACTAATTACATTGGTCTGATCCAGTGTGGCAACTTGTCATTTCTGTAAGATGGTTCTTTTGGTCATTGTTCCTTTGAATGTGGATACCATTTCTCCATACACCCGTTCTCCAGCTGTGGCTTGTAACATTCCACAAGGACTTAAATAATGTGGTCTTCACCGTTAGCGCAAACTTGAAGTACTGTGAAGGGTCTTAGTGATGTTCTTTGGTTCCTTTAGATACATGAATGAAGAACCTTCTATAATCTTTGGGGGATCCACAATCAAGAAATCTACAGGCATATTTAAGTAAATGAGAAGAAAAATCCACCCTTCTCTCTTTCCCCTCTTTGTGCAATTTCTTCTTTTGAAATCTGCGCGCTTGAGGTGGGATTTGTAGACAGTATCATAACAGAAAGACACCGAACAAAATGAGAAAAGGGAAGGATTAGCCTGGAAGAGGCCCTGGACAGCGAGACAGACTAGTAATAACGGTTACCTGTTTCAGAGGAAATTAATTGTACAAGTATACCGTACGGGGGGAAGGATAGATACTGAAGTGGTCTTTAAAAAATTAAATACATAAATTATTCTAGTCTGTGCACATGTAATGTTTTTGTAAATTTTTTTTAAGTCCTTTTAATTCTTCAAGATACCCAGAAAAGAGTCCAGATTGTGATTTGAGATCTGTCTGTGAGCATTTGGTACCCAGCACAAAAACGTTTGCAAATGTATTGATTGTGAATGGGAAAGCCGCTGTCTTGAGCTAGGCTGTCTTAAAAGATGAACAGTCAGGTGAAGGTTCTGAATAACAAATAGTTTTAGTTCAACTTGTCAGTTCTGCTATAAAACTTTCTGGCATATTTGCACTGTTTCTGGACACTCTCGTGGAAAGGAAGGAAGGAACCAGCAGTTTTACACCGGTGTGCTTCAGCAAGGACACGTTTCTTCAACGTTTTGTTCTTTTATTTGCGTGATCTGAGTGAACTCTGCACTGAATTATTACAAATATTATGTCAGTTACAGAGGGGGGGAAACACTACAAGGTGTGTGTGTGGGAAATTACAGGGTTTGTAATACTGGTTTGTAGAAGTCCATATAATACTTCAAGCGGTTATTTAGACTAATCAAACACAGTAGCGTTCAAGCACTGTCAAGAGTAAGGTAGATGTTGTAGCTGAAAGAGCCCAGTGAGCCGTCTGGTCAGCAACAATATTGGATGTCTTCTAAAGGTCTTTATTTTGGTGCCTCCTCAAGGTTACCCAAAATATTCCAGAGCTTTTATGCCTGTGATATCAAACTTCTCAGTTTGATCGGCAGCGAGATACCTCCTTCAAATGTTTGGCTGCAAAACTCACTAGATTTCTTTTACTGCATCTCTTTAATTTCCAGTGAATTGTGAAAATTTGCCTTGATCAATGCTTGCTGTAGGCTTTTGGAGTACGTACTTGTAACTTGGATTCCCAGAAAAAATAGAAATGCGTTTTACAGAGGTTACGGGGCTGATTCATCATTATGTAGCTTACATTGATGTGAAGTACAGATAAGCCCGGAGAAAAGCACTGATAGGGGACCCACATCCCCTCTTGGTTTCTGAGTCTATTTTTGTTTTAAAGTGGATGAATCTTAATGATGTTAAAAATCCATCTTACGATTTTTTGTGGTCTGAAAACATTACTGGTAACATCAAGATGGGTCTCTAAAAATAGCGTTTGATTATGAGAGAGAAAAAGCCCCTTTTGCTGAAGGCAGCTGAATACATCAAGAACAAGCGTATGAATGCTGTGCGGTAGAGCTGAGAATTGGCTTAGATCCTTCAAAGTATTGAGCGCTTCGCTCCTTGTTGGGTACCTGGCTTGCACTGAAATTGGATGCCCAGACAGAAGCAAGATGTGTAAATAGCCATGCCTGTGCAGTGCTCTGAATGAAGTTGTTTGTCTGTTATTGTCATTCATCGTGCTTGCTTTTGTCCGCTTGAGGATTTTTTGTGACCAGAAATTAAACCTCAGATTTTAGGTTTTTTGCAGTATCATTAAGTCCGTAAAGGAAAAATGAAAGCAAAGCGTTCCAACAATGTTTTTTTTTCTTAACCAGCTCTCCAACCACCGAGACCAAAGGCTCTGCAGTCTTAACTAAACAGCAGAAGATACCAGAATCTGTGTCTCTTCCAGGTACAGGTGCTAAGAAATTTTTGATTTCTTCCTTGCTTTTGGAATACTGCTCTGCACTCCAGTCAATACTGCTGCTCCATTTTGACAGCTTGCAACCATAGCATGTGCAAATATTTTGGAGAACTAGGAGGACAAAAAGCATCCTGAGCATACTAAAAGAAACCTTAACTTCAGCATTAAGGCATTGGTATTTGCATATTTTGCCTTCTCTATAAAAGTAAAAATATGGAAAGATTTCTTAACCTTTTAGAGCGTATTATAAAGTTGTATGCAGGCTGATAAAAATGAATTACTGGATTGCCTGACGGCATGGAAGTGACTGATCAGACTGTCTTGGAGGCTTGGATCTCAGAGTTTTATCCTCTCAAGTCACTCCGTCGTCCTGGTTTTGTGAGGAATGAGCTGGATGGTGCTGACTCCTTGTATTGATCACGCTACTGCAATTGCCTCCAGGTGCGGACCCGTGGAATACTGAAAAGATGCTTGGGGAAGTCTGAAAAGAGACGTAGCACAAAAGGACCCGCTTGACCCTTTTTCATGATAACTCTACAACAATCCAAATTAAACAAAGTGTATTGTACTTAAATGACAAGTCGGCGCTTATCAGCTGCCACCTGGAAACGTGCACTTCAGGCGCTGAAGCTAAGAGTCAGTTTCCTGGGCAACATATTCTGTTCCACCTCTGTTGCTTGATTGTGGTTTTATTTATTTATTTTTGTTTTAACTAACAAAATCGCCAGAGTTGATTCTGATATCTATTTGGAAAATGGATATTTGAAGGATTAGTGAAGAATGTTTGAAAGAGAAATAATTTCTGTTTGCTTCGAGAGCAAAATATCTGTTGATTTTTATCAATATGAAAAGATCTATACTTCAAATGTAGCAAACCTTGGCTCTGTCTGGTTTGTGTTTGGTAGAGGTGCACTTAGTGGATGTGTTTTCCAGTTCACTGACGTTAGATGTCAGTCCTATGTGTCGCTTAAACCTAGCGTGAGAATTTTGGATATTCATTTTGCTTGTTACGGGAGAAACGGGGTGTTGACTGTGAAGGTGCAGTCAGGTGACACTTGCTCTCAAGTTTAACATTTTTAATTAAGTGCTTTTAATACCCCCCAAAATTTTGTTGGATTTTAATGGATTTGGTCTTGCAGTGCTGCTCAGAAATACATCAGGAAGCAAGAGGCTCTTGAAGCTTGTGGGAAAGGATTGTAAGGGAAGATGAAAGTGATTAGTAGATTTCCACTGCCCAGAGTGAGAAAAATCCAGATAATGTTTGTATGCTGGGAAATGTTCGTATTTATTGGGAAAGGCTGTTTCCCAGGGAACCAGGAGCATCTTAATTCTAAACACTGAGCCTTGCTGTGTCTGAGTTTTTTTTGTTTTGTTTTTTTTTTTTACCCATCAGCATAGTGCTCAGGTGCCTCAGGAGTGCAAACAGTCGTGCTAGTTAGATGATGAATAAACCAGCCAGTTGGTTTACTCATCTAGCTGGCGTGACTGTGATACGGTGCTTACTAAGTACTAATTTTTGTGTCCAGTTATATCTGGTGAAACGCGGTGGGGAAGGTTCTTTGAGAGACAGTTTCTTCACCGCTCCGTTAAGTGGTATCTGTTTGTTTGTCTGTGGCATGTTTAAACTCTGCTGAATTTATGAACGTCTGGCAGCGGGAAGGACTGAAAACCTGTAACATGTTGGTTGTCAGACTGATAACATTTATGTGTCTTCTGGAGATTACCGTTGTCGTATGTCCATTCTTTTCAGGCCCATTCTGTTGGGCCAAAACCTTTTGCTGTGCTTCGTGCTGCGTAAGCTTGCTCCGGTGTTTCAGTGGGTCCCGTGAGCTTCTGAGAGGTCCAGAGCAAGTCTGTGACCTCGGCGGTGGGGACTGTGGTACCAGCCAGGGGAGCTGAGGAGAGGAGGACACTGCTGTTTCTTTTGCTCAGTTGGTTGCTGCGGAAAGCCATCAGAAAGTCCTCTCCTTGCTCCAGCTTCGAACTGTGGAGTTCGAGCCTGCAGAGGCTTGTGGACCTGTCTTGTGCGACTGTTAGGGATAAAGCGGCTCCAGCTGGAGAGCCGTGGCTTTTCAGCTGTAGGTGGATTAGCTCGTGGTAGTTCTAGCCCCGGAGTCTCCGCAGCGTTGGCCAGGATAGCATCGGTGTGTGGAACGTGCATTGATTTACCTGTGTGAGTGCAGCCAAGATATCGGTTGCACGAAGCCATAGAAAATGGCTTGGTGAAGCTGAGCCCATGGCGTGTAGGAAGAGCTACGGATGTGCTGTTAACCTGAGAAGACTCTTACACCCGTTCCGTGTGCCTGGTTATTACCTAGAGCCTTTTTATCGGTACTGCTCAAAACAGTTTACCAACAAAGTAAGTGTCGTGATCGTCGTCTCCTGTGTGAAGAACCACGAGCTAAACAAACGACAGGGTAGGATTAATCAGCTACTGACTAAATGTTAAATCCAGGTTTCCTGAGTTTTAGCTCCTGGTTATTCCATTGCATCGTACCCCTTTTCTAACAGCTTTGTACTTAAATTACTCTACGTCAAGCGTGGTGTAAAAACTGGGGCTGAGGTAACTCACGTGCCCAGAAAACACTTTTATGAACAATTAGCTCGATGCAAACATTTTCAATGTGTTTCCTTTCAAAATCAATTTTTAAGACAATGTTTCCTTCCTTCCTGAGTCATGCTAACCCAACCAGCGGGGAACAAAGCTATTTTTACTTATTTTTTGTGTGTGTGCAGCAGGCACATCAGAAGATGTTAATGTACCTTTTGCATTTGCAGGGGTGTTTACAAGTGTCCCTGCACATAGCGAAAGTGATTTACAATGAATCCAGACGCGAAGTGCTGTGACCGCTTCGCTAGGGGAGGCTGTATTCTTCCGTCTTGTGTCTGATGGCCTGGTTTTAGCACTGCAGAATAGTTGTGTGGCTGTAGTTGTCTTCGTTTGGGAAATCAAGATGCTGATGCGAATTGGAGGCAGGGTCAGACGTCAGCTGAGGATTTCAGGTTGCTAACTGGTACAATTAAAAGGAGTATTCATCTTCCGTCAGAATAAAATTTGAAAATGAACGCTCTTACACACTAAAAAAAATGAGAACGCACTATTTTGGCAAGACGGTCGTTTGGCCCTCGTGTCAGTCAACAGCGGGGCGCCTTGTGATGTGCCAGGGAAGGGGGGAAGTGGTACTTGGCAGCTAGAAGCCTGCGCGGCAGGTCTCAGCCTGGACGTCTGGGTGACTTGGCCGGAGTGGGAGGCAGGAGCTTTGGGAACTAGAGTATTTTGCATTTTTGTGGCTGCATGCTGGTAGACTCCTTTCCAGCAGGTAGGTGGCTGCTGCTGCTGTCTGTCAATACTGCAGCCTGCAGTGTTTACCGGAGGTCCTGTGAAGCAGTGGCTGTGCTTGAGGGAAGACTGGGCAGAGGTTCTCGCTCTCTGCCAAAAGATGGAGGTTTCCTGTATTAAGTAACCGTAGCAGAGCCATTTCTAAAAATGTTTATGGATGGCACCCGCCAGAATTCAGTCCAGGATTTTAAAGCTTCAATAGTAGTGTACTCTCGGTGGGGAATCGGGCTCTGACGTTCCAAAATGACAGCCTGAAGGTTTCCAGTCGGTGATACGTGGTGACAGGACTACGGTAACATTTCTGGTCGTGAGCAGAAAGTTCCTGCAGTTCCAGCAGCTTCCTGCCAGGCCAAGTAGGGAGGTTTTAATGGCACTTCTTATGATGAAATGCGGTCTGAGTGCAATTTAGCGTTTCGAACCCGTGCAAAGATTAGAGAGACATCGTTACTGTTACTATTTTAATCTTACCTACAAACTAGAGCAAACACCAGCTCGTGTGGCCCGAGCATGATTTAGCAACCTGTTAGTCTTTTAATTATCTCCTTCCTAATTAGATTGGTCTGATTATTTGGTACTTGAAATAAGTGCGTATTTTTAAGTTCTCAGGGCAGTAGCTTTTGGGAAAAAAAATCATTGCTTTTCATTTTACAGGCATTTTGTCTTTCATGATGAAGTATGGGAACATATGGTGCTACTTCTGATGTAGCACTTGTCTAAATATCTTTGCTCATAAAATTTTCTGCAGAGCCATATAATTTTCTCCTGTAAAAACATTCCTAATATATTTAACCAATTTTATAACTCCAGCATGGGATTATCAAATTTTTGTCGTTGTAAACTTTTACTGAATGTGTGTCAAGAAATTACAAAACTGTGAACCCCGGATAAGAAAACTGAACAGTAAGTAGTTAGAAATTCAAAGAGGCTAGTAAGAAATGTAATAGCGATAATGGCATAAAAAATAAAATAGTTTACCAAAACACTTCCCAGATATTTTTGAAAGGGCCAAAATAGTAATTTTCTTTTTAAACCGAGCTCTTGGGATATCACTGACAACCAGTAGGCATGGACGGAATCTCTAATAGAGTGTCCAGAATACTCATGTGGAAACTGGTTACGTCTCGTTTTGTGTTCAGTCCAGTGAACACACGTTCCAAGTGGTGGTGTTTCTTCTGCTTGAGCCATGTGGAGCTTGACTCATCAACATGCATTAAAAAATGTAAAATAGCAAGACGTTTGTCTGTACGGTGAAGGCAAACTGAGAACGTTTCTGAGACAGAAGAGGTGGGCATGGCTGGAAAAGTTAAGAGGAGTAGAATAACCAGAATACCTTTGTATGCTTTTGTCTACATTGCTAGACTGTCTGTTACCCAGAGTGAGAGGTGATTAGCAGGAGGCTAATTGGCCTGTTAAATAAACTTCTGTAGAAATGAGCAAAAATATTTCTCCTGGGCAATGCTGCAGATGTAAAACCACTCTTCTTAGCTGGCAGTGGGAAAGCAAGGGTTCTGACTGACGTGGTCCTCCCCACGTAAAGCAAGCAGCTGAGTGGCAGGAGCGTGATGAGCATCGCCCGTGTTACCCACTGCCCCGGGAGATGCTCTGGGCTGCCGGGCTGGTGCCAGACTGGTGGCGGGCTCCGGTGCTGCCCCGCTGCTTCCCAGCAGCGACGTTATCCGGGAGCCAGCAGCATGAGGGCACGTAAGGATGCACCTGGGCAGACGTTGAAAGACCAGCTGCCAGCAAGCCTCCAAGCGTGCCTTCTAGGAACACGGCCAGGCTGTGTTAAACCAGCGCCTGAAGCACCTCTCGCTACTTAGAATAAATGCCTGCTTGCTGGTTTTAGTACTGTGCGGGAGAAATGCACGGGTGTGCGGACCTGTGTGCTGCAATCTCGCTGCTTCTGGAAACAAAATGCCTCGCCGTGTTGTCGTGTTGGAGATACTGATCTCGCTAATGACATCATTTAGGGCTTGATACTGCTTTTGTTGATGCAAGTGGCTGACTTTACACGCTTGCATGTTCCCACCGAGTCCACAGGCTTTTAGAAGCAGGTTGTTGATTTTTAAGCAGTGTCATGAAAATATGAGCTGGGACTTAGAAATTTATTCCAGGGGAAGCGGGCAGCAGTCCCTTTTTGCCCATAATGTTCTGATCTTGAAAGAAAAGTTGCAAGATTTCCTTCAGAAGTTCTGTTCTTCCACTGTCTGCCTTCAGTAAGATTGATATTTGACATGGAGACTCTCAGCCCGGGTTTGAGGACAGTCAAAAAATCGCTCTGGCCTTTCTCTCCCTGCGGTGCTGCCTTCATCGACCTCCCCAGGGCCGGGCCCCTGCCCTCACTGAAGGTACGGCAGGAGCTGTCTCTGCAGCTTGTAGCAGCAGGGGAAGCACCTCAGGCTCCCTCTCTGCTGCTTCGGAAACACTGAGCCAAGTCCGGAGCTCGTGACAGCCCACATACCTTGTGAAACACCGCGAGGGGCGAAGCTGCTTCAGTCCGCAGGAAAGGGGAGCGGGAGCAGCTCCTCCGGTGGTGCCTGGAGCGCGGAGCAGAGAGCTCTCTTCCCCTCAGGGGTTACAGACGGAGGAGCAAGTGCACAATTGCTGGAAGCGGAAAGGAAAGAGAAGGACAAGCTGAACAGGATCTCGTTTCTCCTCACTCCTGAAACTGGGCTCAGAGGCTGACGGCCGTCTCCAGGGACATGTCACTGGGGTGGGAAGGCAGTGGTGTAGCTGCGACGGGAGCGGGCTGTGTTTGATGCCGGGGCTTTGAGTCACAGCCTAGAGAGCACAGGTGACAAAGCTGCTCACAAGAGAGTTTCTGAGGCAGTCTCTGAGGCCTTTTTGAGAAAAGGAAACTAGATGAGGTTAGGCAGATTCGGAGTTGTATTAAGGAGCGCATAGGTTGTAAAGTGAAGGACTCTGAAGAAGGGAAGACGTTGTAATCCAGTTACCCAAAGTTGGATTACAGTGAATTTGTACTGTTTTTCAGCAGTATCCCTGCTTCCAGAAAAGAGAGGTGCAGGAAAGCAGAATTAGATTATAAGGGCAACCAGAGCTCCGGCATTTCCGAACTTGAAACGGTAGGAAATGATGTAGGTAACGACCACTTCTATATCACTTTTTTGTGGGTGATTAAAAAGAATAATGGAAGGGTTTTGCTAATGGCTGCGCAGTGTTTTTAGTCGGCTGCTGAGCAGCCCCTCGTTCTGCGTTCAGTGAAAAGCAGGACAGTTGTTAGCGTGCCTGCCCACCCCTCTGGAGCCACTGTGGTAGTCTGATCCCGACCAGCTCGTGGTGGGCGCTCGGAATTTTTGTGTCCGTGGCATCGGTGAGCTCCCCATGGCTTCTGGTGTCTGGAGCACTTGGGGGTGCCTCCTGCAAGTCCTCCCTTGTGATTGAGAGTGGAGAGGTACGACTGCAGCTACGTTAGCAATCCCAGCGGTAAATGGTGTAGAAATGTAAATTTCTTTTTATACACCCTCTACTCGTCACCAGAGCTTTCTGTAGAGTGGGGCTCTTCCCCTGTGTATTGGAAGGCAGAAGTCTTTCGTTATTAAATATTTATTCTTTCAAACAATTGCTGCCGTGGCATCGGTGAAAAGTCTGTGTTAGTTGATGAACTCTGCTATTAAATCTGAGCTTTCCTATTTGAAAAGGAAAAAGCAAAATATGTTTTCTATCCACTTTTAACTAAATTAATCTCAACGATTTGTGAAAGTCATTCCTATGAGTCCTTTGATGATTATTGCTGTTGAAAAAGCAATTACATTAGAAGCCCAACTAAAACTCTAAGGTGAGATTAAAACCTTTACAGTGCTAGTTTCTCTGTCAGTTATATGGGGCAGAGATGGTGTCTTGCCGCCTTTTATAAACACGGTTTAGACTATTAGCAGGCAGGAATGGAGGCAATCCAATTATTTGGATTCTCGGTTTTGCTATTAAATAGCTAAGTTCTCTTTTCATAATTTGTTGCCGCAACAATCTATATTCTTAAAAATGAATTTGTCAGCCATCCTTCTTCAAAGTGCAAAGCCCATTGCACTTGCTTAAATCTGATGGGATTTGACTGAAGATTGAGTGGCGGAATTGCAGAGTTTCGGCAGCGTGGCATAAGTGGAAAAGGAGTTGAGCCCACCATCTGGGAGGACCTTACGGAGATTTTTCAGTGGAAGACCCAGATGCTCTTTCAGCATTGTAGAGCCACTTGAAAGCGTGGTGGTGTGCACGTCAGCATAATGAGAGTGATCCGTAAGCCAGCGACAATGCACGTTACTCCGAAATAAACAAATAGCTTAGCAAATAGCTTTGGTTGCCGTCTTCTTAATGCATTGAAGGTGCAGTTTCAATCTGTATAGCCTTGTGTCTGAACTGCGGTCATTTACAAACAGCTCTAACCTGGCTGCTAAAGTGATGCTATGGTCTTCTGTCAGCTTTTCTCTCTGTTCCTCATTTGAAGTACAAAAGCGACATTTGCTGATTGGAGGATGTGGCCTTTAAAAGGGCAAAGTATTCTTCGTTAAATGTGGCGGTAGAAGAAATGATGTGGTTCAGGGAGTCTGACGCTCATTTAAACTTCAGACCATGTTGGTAAGTAAGCTTTAATTAAGTCTGGGTTCGGAAACTATGCTTTGGGCATTGCGAAAGAAGCGTTACATAGATATTGTTGACCGGAATCCTCAGGAAGAAGAATGGTCTGCCCTTGTTTCCTTGCACGACCCAAACCCAGCTGAGAGTCGGGTGCGAGAGCACCGTCTGTCCTTGCAAAGCACAGCGCCGTCCTCTGAGAGCTGCTGACTGCAACGTCTCTGGTGGTTTCTCTTGGGGTTATGTGTTGCTGCCTTCATACATTGGGTGCAGTGTGCTAAGAAACAGGCTGAATTGCTTTGGTGTTTTGGTGCATGCGTTTTCTCCCTCTCTATAACGCAGCTTGTCTGAGAAACATGGAATCCCATCCGGACCTGACAGGACTGTGTAGCTTCAGCATCGCTGTGGCTGTCCCCGTGAAGCCTGACTTGCACCCACGCCAACCTGCCAGTCACTAACAAGATGAGACTCTTCTAAAATGTTTGCTTTTCCGTGATTTATTTTTGATAGCGGGTGGTGTGTTGTTATTCAGAGTGAGGCAGGAATGTAGGAATTCCTCCTGGTTCCTCTCGTTAATCCTCGTCTGGCAGCTGTTTAATTGACAGTGCTGTCTGATTAATATGGCAGCGTGAAGTTTATGGCGAAGTTTTCTTGCCGAAGAGCAGAGTCTTTGAAGCAGGAATAAGAATTCCGACTGCCAGGAGCAGCAGTTGGGGTGCTGTAGGTTAGCAGATGACGCGGTTCCAGAGGACTGTTTCCAGCCTCTTCAACCCCATTTTGATTTTTAAGAAAAACTGAATGACAGGAGGAGAGGGGAAATTCATCTTGCTGCAAAGAACTGGTGACACAAGAATTCTCTTTTGATTTTTATTATCACAGGAACGTATGTTTCATATTTGATAGTGAACTCTTTCCCTAAATCTTTGCTTCCCACTGTAGTTAAAATATGAAAAATCAATACATATATAGTGAAGGAAACAGGTGGGGTTGGAATAAAACCTCGGGGCAGTCGGCCACACGTAATACATCCTTTAGAATGTAAACAGAGGAGAACATTTCTTTTCCTCCGGGAAAGAATGGCCTGTAAACCATGGGGAGAAGGGACAGAGGGATTTGGAAAATGCTTAAATCGCTTTAATTTCATTTTGGTGGGAAGAAGAAATGAATTTGAATGGGAAATGGATCATACATGGTTTGAGCCTCTTGTATCAGCGTTGCCATTGATTTCTAGAGAAACAGGAGGTAGCCACGTTGTTTGCCTGTGATTCTGTGCTTTTCTGTTGGTATAGACTAATTCACTGACGCTCAAAACATACCCCAGCCCAAGACAAAAAAAAGAATAAACAAAATCTACTTGACTGCATGGAGACTAAATTGACTTTCTGATCTTTAGTATGACTTTCCTTGAACTCTCAGTCCTCAGACTGCTGAGCTTGCTCGAGCTCGCTGAGTAGTGCCGTCGTTGAAATGGTTAGGTCATTTTCTAACAGCCATGAAGATACAAGAAGCTGAGACTTTTTGATTTATTTTTGAGCTCTGAGGAATATAATGTGAAAGCCTATTCAGATTCTACCAGCTGGCCAGAGACTGCAGTCCGTTTAGTAAGACACAGCGCAATTTACTACGATAAAAATGCTGCTTCACGCGTGACATAGATGCTGCGGTCCTGTGCTGGCCACTGATGGTTCGTTACCTTTAAAACTCTAGAACCAACGTAAAGAAGCAATTTTCAGTGGATTATTCATGTCGTCACTTGCTTGTACCCCATGGAGTCTGATACGATCGATAAACATAATTTAGAAAAACAAACTCAAAAATAGTTATTTTTTTTTAAATTTTAAGTTTGTGCTTTTCACAACAATACCCCTCCTTTCCCCATGAGATGTCTTACAAACCTAATCTAGCAGCAGTGTATGCTGCAAAAGGTGTTTATGGCTCACTTTATTCTGGTTCCTTATCCTTATCAAATTACTGGTCTCATTCTTTAAAGCTCTCGGGAGACTGACTTAAATTATGCGCAGGGGCAGGGTGGGCTGGAGAGCAGGCACCCAGTGGCACGGGGCTTGGGGGTTCTCCTGGTGCCGACAAGCCGTGGGTTTGACTCTTGCGCTGCAGGGCCTGAAAATCCCCATGCCGCTTCCTCAGCGGGTCCCTTCGACTCGGGTCTACGTAAGCGCGTGCAGCTGGCCTGGACTGGAGCTCTCGCTTTGGGAACCTGGAGTGCGTCACACGAGCTGATGATGGGCGCTGCGTCCTGGAGGTGAGCCGTGCATGTTGGAGTCTCGCTGGCGTAAAGAGCAGCTGCTGAACAACTCGGTGGCATCAGGCTGCAGGGTTGTAGCTGTCTGCTGGTGGAAGCTTCATAAATCCGTGGAGTCAGGCAACACAGGATATCTGCTCTGACGCCCTCCGTGACACCTAAATGTTGGACTTAGACGGAGTTTTTCAGGTGCTTAGCGGCTTTGGTCCTTGCCCTCCGGAGATGAGGTGAGCCGATGACTCTGTTCAGAGGTTGTTTCATAATCCTCCTTTGTACACGGGCTCTCCTGCGGCTCCGGAGTGTCAGGAGAGCGCAGCAGTGTCTTAGCTAACAAGAGCAAAGACTCGGTGTTTTATTTAATTCTTTGTGTTTAAAAGAAAAGAAGCTGTACTGCTGCAAGCAAGGCTCTTCTCAGCATTTGTAAGCTGAGCAAGGTCAGTCAGGGTCATTACCTGGATTTTTAACCTCTGGAAAGAACACAGTTGTGTTAGTGATGGAAAAACCATTATCTTGTGAGTCGGTCGTAAATACTGTGAGGGTAAAGGCTGAAATATTCAGCGGAGATTCTTTCTACTTGTTATTTGAAGTCCCAAAGACCAAGAGCTGTAAAGTTTTTACAGGTCTCTCTGCAAACATTGGTGGTGGAACGTGTTACCCTTCACTTCTTGTCAGAAACTGCTGCGCGATGCTGCGGCTGCTTCCGAGCAAACAGCCCCGCGTGCCCGTCAGCTGCGAGCCCTGAGGCGGCTCCACTGTCTCTTCTCTCAGCACGGCGCCTGCTTCTTCTCTTCATCACAACCATCTTTTGGGTTATATCACCTGCTTGCCCCGTGTCCCTGCCACTCCTCAGTGTTATATTTTTGGAAGATAAAATATATTTAATTGTAAGCAAAAATGCCTGCTGAGATGGAACTGGTCCAGGACTATGTCAAGAAGAGCCCATTCCCATTCTGGGGAAAAGCTTCCTCCTCTGCCCTGTTTTCTCTCCTGGAGATGCTGTCTCCCTTATGTTTCCCCACGCATCTTCAGAAAATTCAGTCCTGAAGAATTTTAAAATGTACAAGCCAGATTTCTGCCTTTCCTGGCTGGCGAAGTGACTGTCAGGTGAGTCTGCAGTCCCCCTGCCCCAGTTCCCTGAGACCCCCGTTGCCGTGCCCTCTGGCTCTGGGCTGCTCACGGCCAGTGCTGGACATCACGGATACCGAGCCCTGCAGGGCAACGAGCCCCTGAATGCAGAGTTTAGGAAAGCTCAGTCATGGTTACTCTTTCTACAGCTCCCTGCTTTGTTATCTGTCATCGTGGATTTATCAGCATGGTCAGTGTTCGGGCGTTCACACTTACATCTGGCGGGACTGCCCGGCGAACAGCTGTAGGTAGGAAAGAGGCAGTTTCCTTAAAGGGCTGTTGGCACCACAGTCTTCACCCTTGGAAAAACGGCAAAAAGTGAACGAATGTTGATGTTGCCGCAGACATGGGTTGCAGCATGTCGCAGCAGACATGGGCACTAAACTTAGTGCTCAGGGTAGATCATAAAACAATGATTTCCAATTATTGACTTCTGGAATGTGAAGTTATGGAAAAATCTTTTTATGTTAGAGGAATGCATCTTAGGTCAAAAATAGCTTTATTTGTCTTCCTCAGAAGTCAAACCTCCGTGGGCTCTTCACTAGCTCTCGGAAATGATCCTAACGTGGCTGCACTGGGACTGTATGCTGCCGCCTGGACATCGCGGAACAAACCTGGCCAAAGCCGGGATCTGTTTGCTCTCGCCCCTGGCACTGAGTGCCGGCGTCTGCCGCGCGGCTCCGGGTGCTCAGGCATGGACTCGTTCAGGACCGCTCGGCCTCGCCTTCGCTCCCAATGGTAGGGTGTGGGTTACTGTTCTCTGCTGCGGTTTCCCTCTGTCTCCATGGTGTACTCCTTTCTTTACGACATAAATAATTAATAATAATGACAAAGGGTTTTATTATTATAAAGGGAAATTTTGCACGATTCTGAATCTCATCGTAGGTTTTAAATACCTTATGGCTGCTAACAGAAGAGACGCTAACGTTTGTTACTGTCCTTTAGACAGGATGCTGTGATCACTCCATCAAACTCTAGCTGGGTGATGATCAAACTAGCTCTCTCTTGCCGCGAGCGTTAGATGCGAGAGATTGAACAGATGGCAGGCTGGGCTCCATTTTTATATGACAAGAAAGATGCCGTGTATTTCAATGCTGGTGAAAGTGTCCCTTCTTTGGAGATGCTAGCCAAATGAAAATGGTTCCACAGGCCATCTGGGTAGAAAAAAGGTGGTAAAAAAGCCTTTGGCCAAGAACAGAGTCTGCATCAAGAATGTTACTCTTTGGAATATAAATAATTATTAGAATTAGAACTTCTAAAAAGCTAAAAGTGTTGTCAGACAGCAGGGAATGAGAGAGAGTCTTGGAAGAGGCTAGCACGTGGAATGGGAAGCAATGAAGGACTGACAGCCCGGTCTGGTTGCCCGCCAGCGCAGGGCGAGGCTGGCCGCAGCCACGCACCGGGTCACGGCAAGTGGCGCCTTGTCAAGAAGCGCGGGCATCGCTTCTGCTTCTGGCGATTCAGCCAACTTGAACATTCCGCTTCTACTGTGTGATCTTGTTGAAATCTTGACAAAGTTCTCTCTCCCTTGGATACTTGCAGAAGCTTTATGTTTGCCTCCCAAGGCAGAATTTGGATTTGATGCCTACCCGGGGATATGTTGCACTTTGTACCACGTGTCTGCTTTGCACTATGTGCTTCGCTTTAGCTTTTCCCAGTTGGATGGCAAAGGAATAGCAAAAATGTAGCAAAAAGGAATAAATGTCTGTCTGGTATTCGAAATCCAAACCAAGTCCGGAACAACTCCGTCAGTGCGCGTGAAGTCCCGTTGCCGCTGCACCCGCGGAGGCTGGCACGCGCTGCAGTTGAAGTTTTGATTCTTAATCTGGATGGAACAGAAATAGAGCTCTTGTACATGAAGCACCCCAAAACCTTTGCCTGATTAATGAGTAAGGCAATTGATTTGACTGAGTTTTGGTTTTTGTGGCTTTTTTTCTTGCATATTCTTTCCCTTAGAGGAACCGCAATGGCAGGTAGGCAGTGTCAGCGGGAATCATAAAGCCTCTGAAGGACAGAAGGAAAGAGAAGAAGCACCAGGTAGAGTTTATAGGCAGGATTCCTTACACATAGCGCAATCAGTGGTTACAACAATGAGCAGATTCGGCGTCAAGTTGTGAAGATTCTGTACTAGAGCCAGGGAAGGGGGAGAAAGCTAGCAAGCAGCGGGATGTGCTGAGGGTGATTTTTGTCTAGGTAGAAGACGTAAATAGTAGCTGTTTGGAAGTTAAGTAGAGGTTGCAGAACACCAGAACTTTTGTCTGCTGGCTGAAATTCCTATCGGGGCTGCTTCGAGTTACGCTGAATGTGCGGGACCTGGAGGCACGTCCTGTGTCAGGGTGGAGAAGATCAGTGTTCTCTTCCGGAGTCAGACTCTCCCGCAGAGCCCCAGTCTGTGGGCATTACTCTGGGAGAGACGTTCAGCCACAGTAACGCCGTAATCGCTGCCGCGTCAGATGCTGAGTGCCACAGTCTGATAGTGAGCTTTAGTGATGTTCTGGATGTCGTGTCAGAAGGGATAGATCAGAAGGGAAGCGTCGGGGAATATGTTGCAGTGCAAATAGTCTTGGTGCTGACACTATTTTTGGAACCTTTGCGCTTGCCAAGGCAGTAAGCTGATGAAATCGAGTAAGACTGAATATGTTTAAGGGTTTGGAGTGGAAAGGGAATAATGATGACGTTTTTCTTGAGGCCAGTTCTTATCTCACAGCCACTTCGTCCCTTCTCCTTTCTCTGGTAAGAGGCGGGTCTGATTACAGGAGCTAATTTAATCTAATTTAGTAATAGCTGGAAAACAGAGATTTTTTCATGTATTTATTTATACATCTTAATAATACATCTTGCTGCTTTCACTTTCTTCCTCTTTTCTTCCCAAAAGTGTTTTAGGAAATGCAAAGACACGCTGTAGTGAGGAGGAAAGAAAGTGATTCCTGACTAAAGAGCTGTGAAAATGAAACCTTTCCTTCCCTTTGGCAGTGGTGAGAGAAGGACGTCGTGAAGATGACTCCAGCCAGCCCGCCCCCTGCAGCCATAGGGAACCGGTACCAGTTTGCATTGGTGATCCAAAGTGCCAAGTAAAAGTGTAAAATTTTAAGGGATGAGATGCCAAGTCCTTAGCTAATGCAAGGTGGCATAGTGCAAGAGACTTCTGACGGATTAAGAATTTGGCTTAGGTTTTCAGATCTTCAAGCTATTTCATACATTACATCAAATAATGACAGCTCTTATGAAAGCTGCAAAGATTTGGAGAGTGGCCATCCCAGTGATGTGTAAGACTTTCTCTCACATCTTTCTTCCGTACCCTGACTTACTGCTTAATAAAATAAAAAAGTCAGTTTTAACTGGTAAGCTCAGCCAGTGCATTCTATGTAATTCATGATCTAGAGTTCACTGAAGCTGTGCTCTATGCAGTAGGTCTGGTTGCAGAGTGAGGCATTGTGTATGCGTAGCTCCTCTGTCACTGTCGTCCAAACCGTGATGGCCGTACTCCCCGTCTGAAAGCAGACCAGTGCTGGATTCCTTTTCAGGAGTCCCATGTACATAACATGCATCTGCTTAAATTTCCACTGCTTTTATTTAACCACTTCGTTCCATTACCAGGGCACCTGGTGTGCATAGTTGACCCCCAAGCCTTGCTTGCCTGCCCCTGCTGTAGCAGCCTACGCGAGGAGTGCAGTTTTGTGGGTGTCTCCCTAGTGCCGTGGCGCCGAGTGGGCTCTCTCGAATGAGCTGACGGCCGAAGCAGGGCCACGGGTGCGTTTTATAGTCTGACGTACAAGGAAGGCCCCGTAGCAAACCCAGAGGTGATAAATGCTGCAGCAGAACTTGAAAAATAAGATGAATTAAACTGTGGGTAGAGGTTTTTTTGGGCTTGAGCGTTCTGCTTTGGGGTTCAAAGCTAAGGAGATGAAGCTCCTTACCATACTTTATGCGTTCTTTTCTTTCCAAGTGAGCAGCTCAGCTGGCATCTTTTTAGCCTGACTTGAAATTCTAGCTTGATCGTTTTCTGATAAATAGTCTGTTTCCTGGCCTTCTCTGAAGCTTTAGGAAGAAACGCAAGCTGCGTGTAAAGTTGCGAGAAGAATAGGCTGTATTTCATTTTTACACAGATCTTTATCAGCTGCTGTTTTTATTGTGCTTATACATTAACGCCATTAATTTTCAGTGTTGTTCAAGGTGTAAAACTAAAGCTTACTAAAAGACAACAGATTTTTTCAGTATTTCCTGGGAATGATAAAGGAAAATGTCAGCCTGGAAGCATGGGTACTGGGTTAAAGCAGGCTATCCAGCATTTCCCAGCCAGTGGGCTGGGAGCGTTGCTGGTGTTAGAGGCTCTGCCTGGGGGGCAGCCGGGCCTCCCCGCGGCGTGGGTGGGAGCGCGGTTAGCTGGTCACTGCAGAACAGGTTTGGCCGTGGTGCCGCAGGGGGGTTAAACTGCAGGGCCCGTCTCTTATGTGAACCAGCGTCTGCGTCACTCTGCCTTTGATTTGTCCCTGAAAGTACGTCTAGCCGGTACGGGTACATTAACTTCTATATACCCCTGCTGGCGGGATGTCCTTACCCTTCTCTTGGAACATGTTATGTTAAAGAAAAGGCGGCACATGTCTTCGTATCTACAGAAACTAAATCTCCTTTCCTGTAATTTCATCGTTCTGTGCCGCCCGCCAGCCTAAGGCCGGCCCGTGGTCGGCGAGAGCAGGGCTCCCAGCTGTGTGCTCCTCGGGGTCACTGGCTCCTGCTGCACCAGCGCAGGAGCGACCGGGGGGTAAATACTGGCAAACTCACACAGAACGTGGTTTCTGCTATCCACAAGGTACTGACCTCGCAGGTGAACGGTAGCGGCTTTGGTTTCCTTGCTGGCACGTGCTCCGAGTGATTAGTTGCCTTTTGCGAACTTGACTGTGGAATTGCAGAAAGTGCTGGCATTTCAGCTGAGGAGAAATGCTCCTCCTCGCCTGGGCGCGACCAAAGTCTGCCACTGAAAATCAGGTATTTATAGCGTATGCGCACACGTGGAAAGCGCTGCTGTCGGATTTGGGACACTTCAGTACTATATTTAACACTGTTTCCTCTAGGGAAAAACCTTACCTTTTGCTTGTTAATTTTTCTTGGCTTGCTCTAAGCTCATGCCACATGTCGCTTCTTTCTGCTGCTACGTGACGGCTGCCACATGTCTGTAACTTCCTAAACAAGAAGAATAAAAAGACATTGAGGCAAGTGATGAGATTAAATTGCCACAGTATAGGACTGGAACTGAAAATGTTAGACTGCTGCCGTGCCTTCAAGTGCCCTTTTACCAACTAAGAAAAACTGTTTTTAAATAAATGGCTAGGACGTGAAAAGAGAGTGACATTTGAAAGAGAACAAAGGGAGCATCTGCAGAATTCACAGCCAAGGTGTGATTGAGTACAGGAAGAAAATCCCAGTAAAGTAGCAATTGAACAAAGGTTTTCCCCAGAGGAGTTCTCAAATATTTGTCCTTCCCTCGCTTTTTAAGAAAAAGGTTCAAATGTCTTTGGGAGTAAAACCACAATGTGGACAGTGTTTGCTGAATACGTGACTCACGCCTAGAAAAACAAACTTACTCAAGATGTGTTCCATAGCAAAACAAACTCCTCAAGATCAACTTGAATATCATAAATTTGTCCAATTCTGGTAGAATTTGATGTGAAGTCATCGTATTATATCAACCTAAATATTTTTTAAAAAGATATTCTGTCTTGTCACCTGTCTTGCCAGCGCTAGCATCCCTGTTCCATTTTTATCGAATTCTTTCCTTGGTGGCCTGACTCGTCTCCTGTTACTTGGATTCGTGGTGCTGAGGAGGCCACGGGCCACCGTTTGTGGCCCCAGCGTGAGCGCGGTACTGTACGGCTGGGAGAGCTTTGACAGGAACGGGGAATCGCGAAGGCGCTTTTTCCAGTGCTAAAATGACAGCAGCGTCAATCCTGGCCTTGCAGCCGAAAGCAGGTGCTGCGCAGGGGGTCCTGGGCACGTGCGGCTCTCGTTAGACAAAGCAGAGGTGGGCCCGTGGGGCTGCCAGTGCCACAGAGAAGGTTGTCGTGCCTCTGTATTTTCGGTAAGCTTTGTTGTAAGTAAGAGGGGAAGTTCTGGTCATCTCTGCCTCGGGGACAAAAAAAGAATAAATTGGTGAAGGACAGTTGGAAAAGAATTCTTAATCTCTGAGGAGAAGAGGAGGAGAAAAAATTTGGAAATATATAAGCAATGTGTAACTGCGTAAAACTGATTGAAGCATTATTTCACTTCCATAAAATGTAGGAGGTAAGGAAATTCAAAATGAATGAAAGAAACGAACATGTTGTTTAAATATATAAATAAAACTTACAACCAAAAGAGGTGGTTGATACTTAAAAGGTATTAATAATTGCAAAAAGACTGAAACGTGGATACTGGGAATGTCCGGGGTCATTATAATCGACTGGAACAAACTGTTCCACAGTAATTAGGTTCCGAGATTCCGTTTACTCCTGTCCGTTAAAGAACAAGGTGTGTTCCCTACCCGGAGGGAGCAGGGGCGCTGTGCCAGCCTGCGCTGGGGCGTTTGCCTGTCGCTCTGCGGCATCTCGATCCAATTGCCAACTAATTGCCGAGAGGCTCGTCCGACCTCACGTCAGCGTGGCAGTTCCTCTGGCGCTCAAACGGGGGCTTGATTTGGCCACTTACAGGCTGTATTTACCCTTTCATGCTGAACCTTCATTTCATACTTTCCCAGTCCCGTTCCGTTGTTTGCATCACTTCTTTCTTAAATAGATGACTTCAGCGCGGGGGGGGGGGTGTTCGTTTGGTGGGGAACTTCCACGCAGAGTCTGCCCGTAGCTGCAGTACAGGCACAGCATCGCGTGGCTTGCGTTCAGAGGGAGCTCATCCTGAGGGTGCTGCGACTTTGGAGTCTCTGAGCATTAAATACTGTGGCTTATTTTGGCGCGCGGGGATAGTTATAATTAAGGGAATTTGCAAGTAGAAACTTTGTTTAGGCTATATGTGCGGAAATAACACCATATGGATTGAATTCTAAAGATGTACACACGTTTTTATGTGCAAGCGCTGCTGAACAGTTAGGAAAGAGGTTGAATAGATACCACCATGGAACAAGGGTGAGGGAGAAGCCCTCCAACAGCGTCCACAAATGGGAGAAGGGGCGTTACTATTACGTATCCAGCAGGATCAAGCAGGACAGAAGCTGCAGGACCAAAAAGGTAGAGGTGCACGGTACAAGGGGTGCTCGGTTTGGGGTTTCAGCTGCTGCGTCCCCTCAGCACCGTCACGCAGCGAGGTGACGGGGAGCGCTCTGTGGTGTCGTGTGCCCGCACCCCCTCTGCTTGTACAAAAGGCAGGTCTCGCTAGGGTTCTGCCTGGCACTGGGTGGGAGAAGGTCAAAGCGTCAGCGGGGAGTATTTTATCGCCACTCGGAGTCGAAAGGCGTGATAACTTCTAGTTACGGCTTCCCGCCCTGTGCCCTCTGCTCTCCTGGCCCCCTCTTTCTGAGGGAGTTGTGACTTACGCCAGGCCGAGCCTTAAGAGCCATATCCAAATCCATTCAAGAGCAGAGACTAAGGAAGTCGGTTTGTACTTGGATGTGCTGCAGCAGAGGTTGGTCGCTGCCCTTCTGCGCCTTTCTGTCTTGGCCCTCCCGGCTGTACCCTCGTAGGCCCACGTGGGCTAGTCCGCAGCAGCCCCAGCATGCCCAGCAACGGGAAACGCAGGGGAGTGCTGTTCTTCCCACAGAGACACTAGGAAAACGAGAAAAGAAAAAAAGGGGCGCAAAGAGCGCTACACCAGGCAGCTATATCCATCAGCGTGGTGATAAATACATCGTTTATTGTTTATATATTTTTCTGTACGTTCTGCAAGCACGAACAGGGTAAATTTCCTTCCTTTTCCCATGAATTCACCCACTCATATTCCACTCCCCTAGCTGCTTACTGGCTTTGGTTTATTTTATTTACCTTAAAGTGAATAAATTTGAATGAAAAATTAAATAAAGAGGAACTAAGTAAATGATTTTGACTTGCAGTTTCCTGTAGTGCAGAGAATTGGGTCATTTGAAGGAATTTAAATTCTGGACTAGGAACAAGTGAAAGGCTGGTGTTTGCTTTCATTTGTCATTTTGCTGGAAGTGTTATAAACCCTCGGTAAGAGACTAGGGTGTTATTGTTCTCAGGTTGATAAAGTCTGCGTGGCAAGTACCGTTCAATTCCTTTTAAATTACAGAACTGCCAAATTATAAACAAGCTCAGTGGAACGCAAGGAGTTCTTACGAATTTTATCTCTTTCATTTTATGATGTACAATATCCTGCCCTTTATTAAACCAAGGGGAGGAGGGACAGGGAGAAGCAACGCGTCTGTTACTGTTCCCAGGGGCCCGTTCCATCCCTCGCGTGTTCGACGTCCCGTTTTCGCCAGGCCCGGCCTCGCCCCCCGGGCGCTGACGTCGCGCCGTCAGACACGGGGGGTTCCCCGGCAGGGGCTCAGCGCAGTCAGCCCCCTCTCAGCCCTCCCTGACAAACCTCTCCCTGACGTTTCCCAGTGTCCCCGGGCCGTCGCTGCCGCTGCCTCACAGTTCCCCTTATGAGGGAAGCTCTGGCCAACGTTAAGCCCTTCCTGCGTTTGCCGAAACGAGGGGGAAATTGTGTGTTCAGTGAAAGGCAGGATCTGCCTTTGCGCCTGTGCTGGCTGGTGAGCGCAGTGGAGATCTGTTTGCACACATACACCTGTTCTGCGTCTCCCTACGAGCACGGGCATTCCCGTACGCGCAGAGGCGTGCGCGTGCCGTTGGCGAGTCGTACGCCGAGTCGCGTAAGCGCCGTTCGTGCCCCGAGCCCTCGGCGGTGGCCCAGCTGCAGGCGGGAGAGGCGGAGGTTCCCCGGGGTGGCAGCGGGTGGCCCCGGCCTGTCTGCTGAGGGATGTGGCGAAACCCGCCTTCTGCGGGGCACCAGAGTTCGTTCCTCTTTTCTGCCTCTCGGCTCCTGGACGTGGGATAAATCTGGTCCGGAGACGTCACTGCAGGAGCGTGCACGGGGCCTGTGAAAGGACGAGAGGTGCTTTGGGATGGGTTCTGGGTCACCGGGGTTTTTTAATTTTGTTTTATTTTACTTCTTAAGATATAAATTTAGAAACTCATTAAAGCTTTGTCCTTGTGGATTGGGCACACTTAAAACGACGGCAGGATTTTCTCTGAAGGCTGTAATAGAATTTGTTGACGAGATTAAGGGCAGGCGAAGGGTGTCGTCCAAAGCCCGCAGAAGCCAGCGCGGAGCTCCACTGACCGCTAAGGGCTTTGGATCTGGCCTTCAGAATTTCACAGGGAGAAAAGAAAAGGAGCTTATTTTGTTTCTTGGATAAGTAATAACTCGTTACTGCTTCCTGATAGAAACCATGGGCATTAATTTCCCATAGATTTATGTGTGGTGGTGCATAAGGCTAATTTTTATAAATGGCTTCTGTTTGCAGATGTAAGCAATCTCTTACCGTGGTGCCTGTACAACTACCATTAAGCAAATGGCTGTTATTCTCTTATTAGCAGGTACCCTTTTTAAGCCGAATTTTGTTTAAGCATTATTTTTTTTTAAAAATCCAAATATCTGTAAAATTGCAAAATGGGAAGTCAAATCCATATCTAGTTCAGATGGCTGAGAAATCTTTGAGAAAATTGGTTTAGAAAGCTTCTTAAGAAGATGGACACAGCTCTACAGTTCTGACTATGTAATTCTAAATATAATTCTAAATCCTATTAATTCTAAATATAATTGCATGAAAAGAAAAGGAAGATCAGGGAGAAATATAACTCTGCGGAATAAACGGGTCTCTTAAATACATATACATTCTGCATTTAACTTACCTGCCCCGAAACCTTAATTTTCATCTCTCCCTCGGGTAATAGATCTCTCTTTAGTAGTTTCTTTTTAGAGAAACACCTTAGCCAAGGGGGCGTGAAAATCATAATGCTGAAGTCCTGTTTCTGGAGGTTGATAGCTCGAGCACCGAAACGCGTCCTCTCGGGTGGAGTCTGCCGCGTGAGGTCTCCGGTGTCCTGGCAGGGGGGTTTCGTGTTCCATTAGCTGCCCTTCGGGCCGTACGAGCTCCTCCAGAGTGGTTTTCTGAGCTCAGCTTTGCGTGGGGCACCAGCAGGGGAGGGCGATCGCATGCTGTATTTTACTAATGACGGTTTATGAGATTCTTACAACTGTTGCCTTTGCCTCGAGGGCAAGGAAGTCCTGTGAGTTCTGTGGGGGTTGCAGCCGCCGGTTTCTGCTCCTTCTCCTGTCAGTGCTGAACGGGGGCGGGAGCCTGACGGAGGAGCTGCTTCCCACCGGCACTTCTTTTGGAAACACCTTTCTCCTGAACCCACATGTTACGGCGTCTAGCTTCTTGGAGGTACCGAGATATCTAGGTACCGAGGATTATATCTGCTAGTGGTTGCAAGGGGAGATGCTTTGGAAATAAATGGTGATTTCCTGGGGAAATGGGCTCTGTCCCGGGAGAACCTTTGTACTCTTAGTGCCAGCTTTGGACATAGGTGCAGGATCGGGCCCTGAGTAAAAGGCGCTCAGCATGAAAGATCTGATCCTTACATTTAGTAAAAAAACAGCTACTTTGAGCTGCCCTTAAGAAAACCCTATATTGAAATTCTGGATATATGGTAGCTACTGATGTAAAGTCATTATAAACTGGTAGACTGTTTTGTGAAAGTAATAATTATTTCCTGCAAGTGCTTTACTGTTTACTGCCCTTGCGGTTAAGGGTTTTAAAACATGTATGTGATGCTATTTTCATGAAACTTATTTTTTATTTAAGGTATCTATTAATCTCTTCTTAATTATTCATGTCATTTAAATTTGACATGTTACTGCCACAAGATATAGCTACCTTTTCTGTAAGAAACAGTGTACTGTCGTGTATTGTACTTCGGGGCAAGGTTAAGGCTCAGTCATTACGCATTGTATCTGGATTTAAAAACAGAAGAGCCATGAATCTCAATTCTCTCTCTCTCACGTTCCTTTTGGCTTTCACATCTGGTACAGCTTCGATGTGAAATACCTGCAAACTGCACAGTTCGGTCTGATGTAAATTGAAAGAACTGTTTAAACAGTTTACGTTTTTATATACTCATTTTGTTTCAGTGAGCTTCTACATCTCCATATAATGAAGAATTTTTAAAAGTCTTGAGTTTTATCATGCGACTGCTGAAATCAAGAGATATTGTTTCCTGGTGGCTTCAGCAGGAGCAGAGCTGGCCCTTGGCTGCCTTTGAAAGTCAGACCCGTAATTTATTAAACAACAAATCACTGTCAGCATTTACAGCGGATTTACAGTGGATGTCAGCATTTACGGTGGGTATGCACAGCGTTTACGCTATAACTGCGCCCATTAGTGGAAGGGTTCCTGTTCGCGGGGACGCTGCTTGCCTGCCAGCCAAGGCCAGGCTGTTCTGCTTGGGCTCTTCCCTGGGGACTTTGTCCTGGTGGCGGGCGGTTGGCTCGGTGCCGGGGGCTCAGCTCTGTGGGAACAGGCAGTCTGCAGGCACGCGGCGCGAGGCAGCCCCTTTGCTGACCCGCTTGCCTCCACGAGAGGGAAGGAGAGACGTGGAGAGGTCCCGTGCTTTGCAAAGGAAGTCGTGCCTCAGCCCGGGACCAGCGTCCGTGTTTTCCGCTGCCGGCGGCAAGTTACGGTCTGTTCTTGGGGCCGGCTCCCCGTCACTTCAGTGGGACTGTGCTTGACACAAGCTAGAGCTCCGCTTATAGTGCCTGGAGCAATTACTGATACAGGAGTTGTATAGGGAAGTGCAAACACATCTACATATCCATATCACATCTGCACAACTGGAGGTGAAAATCCGGTGGTTATGCCTTCAGTGAGCTGCGTGCAGGTGTTCGGGAGTGGAAAGAGCCGGAGCAGAGCCGTGGACGCACTGCAGCAGGACAACGCGCACAGAGCGTGCTGCTGTGGGGAACACGCGCTCTTCTGTGCCGTGCCGGGGGAACGCGCTCCTCAGCGTGCCGTCCACTCAGGGGGCCCAGGCCAGGCATTGAAAGAAAAGAGTACGGTTTTGGGTACAGTAATCCGAGTTCCACCTAAATCCTGCTATAGGTGTCGAAATCTGTTTGAAATGGAACTTGAAAGCATAAGTACATGTCGGTGGCAGAGGCGCGCTGTGGCTGGAGCACATGTGTGTCTCTTGAAAGCATCCCTCGGTGTTCCAAGGGCAGCTGTGTCAGGTCCAGACCCTCGGGAAGAGCCGCGTCTCCACCGCGTTCCCGTTTGTCGGGGGGACGGTGGCTGTGGGCGAGATGAGTTTTTCAGATTGTTGACAGCTTCGGCGCAGCTGCACCCAAATCCTGAACTGACAGCACATCCTCCAGGACGGCCTCGTGGACAGGCTCCCATCATTTCAGTCACTGCCTTCGCATCTCCTCTAATTTAAAGAAGCTTTTATTTTTTTTTTTTTCTGACAGGGAAGCTAGAAAGCTTTTATGATTTTCTGACACAGAAGCCAGAGAGAGAATAAAGAATAGGGAGCTTGCCCTGTATTTTTAGGGAAAATTGCTTCTCTTCACACCTCTGCTTGCATTGAATAATTCAAGTAAACAAATCAGGACCAAATTTTCATTCAACCCCTGCGCATTAATAACCTTACCCATACAGTTCCCATCGCGGCTCTTTAGGATGGGGACATTGTTTGAACTGTTTTATTGCAGGAAATATGTGTCATGAGAATATACATCTTAATGTTCATGACATTTATGACACTTTCAGAATTAGAAACCTTTAGAACAAAATGCCATGAGTTCTTTCTTCTCGCGGAGGGAAGTCAGTGAGTGAACGCTCTTTGAAACGAGCTGTGGAGGGCTCCACTCTCTGGAGGTGGGAACAGGCCCCAGAAATAAAACCTTCTCGTTTTGAGAGGAGCATTTAAAGGCGAGGGTCTGTTCTGGGTCGCCGTGCGTGCGGCGTGGCCCACCTGCGTGGTGTGTGCGGGACAGAGAGAGGGACCGGCGGTGAGGCTGGGCGGGTACGACCGGTTCCTCAAACCGCAGGGGAGCGGGTCCGTCGTGACTTTATGCTCTTGCTCTTCCTTCCATGCTGTAGAAGACCGAGCGCAAGGGGTGGAAGGGTCATCCCTTGCTGCTGTAACAAACCAGGCGCGGCAGGAGCAGGTGCACGTGAGGACAGTGGCTGAAGATGCCCCCGCAAAGCCCACGGACGCTGGTGTTTGATGCTGCACGTGCCTGGCGGCCAGTGACAGCTTTCAAGCTAAAACTTGTGAGTTGGGCAGAACTTCAGCCTCTGAGAAACGACTCTTGGGCCCTTGGCTGGCTGCAAAGGGGGGTGCGGAGAAACAGTCAAACCAGCAAATGTCAAATGACGGGTCAGGCAGGTGAAAGAAGTGACAAACCACATTACGGCCAAGTACAGGCCCTTCTTACGCTAGTATTAATCTGAAAAAAATAGCAGCAGAATTAAGCCCTCAGAATGAAGAGGCGTGCAAAGGAGATTTTGAAATCGATCTTGGCTCCCATTGTGTTAGTTTTACTAAAATCATTCATCCACCCTTGAATGTCGTAGATTCCAGCTGCGTGGCTAGTTCTAGGTGCGAGAAGACGCTGTTGGTTGGAAATGAAAGTGCTGCGAGGACAGCGGGGTGGCGGTGCCGGTGTGCGGAACAGGCAGCGCTGCTCCCTACGCGCTCTCGCACCTCTGCCCCGCTTGGGGAGCTGCAGATCGCGGGGCAGGTTGGTGTGAAAGAACATCTCGTGCACTTCTTCAAAACGCTCCGGTGAGATCTGTTTGTATTCAGGGTCAGCTATTTCATCCTCCAATACTTTTGTAAAACGCCGAATTAACAAATTAATGGGAATTGGCAGTAGAGCTATTCTCACAGCATATACAAGATCTGCAGCATACTAATATTAAACAGTACATATTTTTTAGAGGTTGAATATAGCTATATAAGCATTCAAAAGGTTTCTGTGTGCATGCTCGTGCTTTGAAAAAGGCCCTAAGTGGCACACCTGAAACTGGACTCCTTTCATGCTTTTGAAACTCGTGCTCTGACTTCTTTGCAGCGGGATCTAACTTCACTTGAACATTATTTTGTTTTTTTTATTATTATTATTTTTAAAAGGTTTGTTTCGCATAAATCGATCTTAATCTTAAATGTTCATTCATGTGGCCTCGACCTTGCTGCCTTTTTCAAAGCATATTTGTCTTCTACCAGTTCTCCAGCTGCAAAAATACACAATGTGAATGTCTGCCCCGGGGTCAAAATGATGCTTCTGAGTGTGAAATTCGACAATGCACATATTTACCCGGCTGATAAACATGTCAAATACAAGAGGCGCGTTTGACAAGAGGGTAGGAGGCAAAATTTTGAGGAGGTGGAGGCGTGTGTCCACCCTTACTGTTTCCCGCGGGCTTTCAGCTGGTTTTGTTGGCGTCTCTTGAGGTGTTCAAGGTAATAGTTATGTTGATGGGTATGAAGACGTAAGGAAGTTGCAGTGCAAGGAAAATGCTTATTTATTAACGTGCAGTCTCAGAAATTGTCAGACAGTGACATCAGTAAGAACGGGATAAGATCTGAAGACTTTGTTGTGATCCTTGGTGAGAGTTTCTTCGAATAAATGACTAAAAACTGAGAAAGGACTGAGGAGTTTGCTAATTATGATTACCTTCATGAAAAGAGAAGTCTTATTTTAAAAGGCGCATACATCATTTGTTCTAACGTAATAAGCAAAACTTCTCTAAAATGATTAACCTATCCTGTTACCATGAAAGAGAGGTTTTACTAGAGAGAGTTCTGCTGAGGGCAGCAATCTTACCTTTGATCGTGTGCTATTGCATTAGGAAAGCTGCACTTCAGTCTAACTCATCTTTCATGCAACAGATTTTCAATTTAATGTAGGGTGAGCTTATTGAGCTTAAACTTGGTATGAAGATTGCTAAAGGTGACATTTCGAATAAACATAGTTTCTCTGCAGTCTTTTCACAGCGAAGCTAGAACAAATGAATGACGGATGTGAAGTAATCTTACAGTTAGGAAACAGGACTTGTAAGATTCGGGTGTTTCGAGTAACAACATCCCTAATTTCTTTTACGCTCCATTAACTTTTATATTGTGGTTCACAGGGCCAGGAAGACTTAATTATGGTGCGAAGCAGCTCACCATGCTCGGTTAGACCGAGCTCTTGGCAAGAGGCGTCTAAGGTCTCTTAAAGTCTGTAGCAGCAAGGGCAGCAGGTGAAAGCCAATTACTGGTGAAAAAGTAAACTTAACAATTAGCCGGTAAAGACTAGTGTTTGGGAAATGACTCTCAGCATGATGGAAATATCTACCCATCCAAGAGTATCGATGCCAGGCTGGCGACGCAGAGGAGACTGTCCTGGGAGAGCAGCCCTGGCCCCGCGCGGGGGCTGCAGCTCCCGCGGGGCACGAAGCTTTCTCTGCTCCTGGGCATGTGGAGAGGGGGAGGCCCAGTCCGTCCTTGGCTTTGGTCTCCGCTGTGGGTATTTAAATTGGCTAATGTATAAATTCTGCAAACGAAGGGTCGTGCCTCCCCTGGCTGGGCCAGCCTCCCGGTGGGTGCCCCGTTACGCTGCCGCCTGGCTGGTGGCTGCTCTGCTATCAGCCAGATCCAAAGCTCCCTGACCCGTTTTACTGCGCCGTGAAACGGAAGCGATTAGAGGCAATACACCCTGCCAGGGGTGGCAAAGCAGCCGATGGCAGAGATACGCATCAGCAAGGGGAAGTAGAACTTAAACTCCCTTTTAATGTGTGCTGAGACATTAACTGGGAGTTATGAACCAGCACTATTTAATGATATACGTGGTCTTTAATAGATCGCAGGGGTGCATGCTTAACATGTAGGACAGAGTAAGTGGTGTATCTGATTGGATTAGCGGCAAATTTAATCTAGTGTACGACACTGCTGATTCAACAGTCTTCTTTTTTTTTTTTTTTTTTTTTTTAGGATCAAAGTGACTTTGGCTTGATACGTGATCTGTTCAATGCACTAAATTAACTGTAGGCTGCTCCGTTATTTCAACGGGGAAAGGAATTTAATAATTTAATTTGATAACTAGGGGAAATTATTTGTTTTACAGTGTGCGAAAGCTTTTCTGTGACATGTGAAATTTCTTCAAATACGATCCCCATCCAGTAAATAATGTGTAATGATACAAGGCGATGTAAGTTGGTTAAGCATGGGCTGAATTTTACTCTTGCCTTTGGGGCAAAAGCACCTTGTGACTTCAGGAGTATGTTTAAAATGGAAACTCAAATTGTAACTGGCATGCACTAACCCTAGGTCAGTCTGCTAAACTTTTAAAAAGTTACGTGTCTGTGATTAAAGATCAGGAAAACTGATTTGGTTCTTCAAGTCTATGGTGGGTTGTCCTGTTCCTAGGAAACCCCTGTGAGATCGGTCGGATCTGAACACGTGGGGATTATGGGCTGAGGCACCTTTACAAAATTCACGGAAACGGACGTTTTTCCATGTCCAAATGTCAGCTGTGGGCACAGTCGCTCCAGGTGGCCTTAGGGCCTCTCCTCTGACCCTTGCTGCACCGCTGTGGAGTTGAGCCAGAACGCTCGCTCGTGTGCCCTGGGGAGAAAGAGAGTTTGTTTTCAGTTAGAACAGTCATTTCTGCTGAGAGTCTTACTCATATGTGTGAACATTTATATAGAAGTGGGGGAAAATGGTTTGCAGATGAAATTTCTGTATTGATCAAAATGCCAGAGATTAGATCTGGCCAATTCTTACTAGAAACACATTGTGCAATTGCAGGGTATATGCTTTTTTTTTTTTTTTCAGCTTTCTATGTGTTATCTTGAGAACTCAGTTATGATAGAGTCGGCGAGTTCTGGTTTTGACACCGTTGACTAGAGTTGTTAGGCGTCTTACGTGCTAGCACAAATATTTTTAATAAAACAGAGTAAAATGTCTCTTTTGGCAGTACTGCAATTATTGTTGCAGTGAGGATGGTACTTCACAAATGTGCACTCGTAAGAGCCTTCAGCAAAAAACACTTTCAACTTATTTTAATGTATTTATTTTACAGTTCTGAAATGCACTTAGTTGCCAGCTGGGGAAAGGGAGTGGTTGGGTGGCACCAGCAGTGGATGTTGTTTGGGCTCTGACAAGAGCTAGTGGAGAGACGGAGGAATTTCGATTCTGCATAGCGAGCGTTTCTGAAACAAAAGTGGCTATTGCCAACATTTAACGTGTTCAGTGGTAAAGGCTTTGATTCTCAAGGGATTGTAGACTTCCTTTGGAGGTAATGGATGACTTGAAGAAAACGGTCTGCAAAAAGAAATCACTTCTTTTTAATTTTACAGGGAATTCTTTACCATAACGTAAGGAACATCGTGTTCGTGTTAGGAATAAGGCAGTAAAGATAAGGTGATTCTCTGAAAATAATTTTACTGATTATTACTTACTTCCTCTGATTTTACTTTTACAAGCAGGTCTGCATTCCTCTGACTTCCACAACAGAGATTCGTCTCGTTGGTTCAGACTGGGGTCAGGTTTCCTTTCTCCCAGTGCGAGTCTCGCCCGTAATCTGTTTCTAACCAAAAGCGCCCATCCTTTTGAGACCTGACCCGTTAGTCTTGTGTTCTTCTAAGGCAGAGTAGCGACTTGCAAGTTTGTGCTTAGCACAAGTATATGCATTTTCATCAAAATGTAACATGTCCTGGGTGAGGATGGTAGTCAGCAAGCGCGTCTGGAAGGTGACAAAAGGCTCTTCTCGTTTCTTGTAAGGAAAGCGGGGCCTGTTCAGTGACCAGTCTGAAATGGAAGGGTGGTCTTCGACCGTTTATTGCCCTGGAGCCGTGTCCCGGTCACAGGATGGTCCGTGCCTGGTGTCCATGCTTGAAGTTCTGTGTGGGGCCAAAACCAGGAGGGAGCTCAGGGGCAGATCAGGCTTCGAGGAAACGATGTTGTGGCACGTTGAACCTCTTCTCAGTTTGGCTGAAAATGGCGCCCTCAACTGCAGCAGCACTCAGCCGTGTTCAGGTGATGTCGTGGTCTAACGTGATGTTTCGGTGACTGTCGTGGTCTAACCCCGGCCTGCACCTGGAACCGCGCAGCCGCTCGCGCGCTGCCCCCGGTTGCCACGAGGGAGAGAATCGGAAAAGTGCCTGCTGGCGGGTGGGGTGAGGAGCAGAGGTGGCCTCGAGAGCTCAGCAACAACCAGAAACACCAGTGCCCTGTCACGCTATTCCCGTCCCAAACCCCAGACACAGCGCCACACCAGCTGCTAGCAGAAAACTTACCTCCGTCCCAGCGCAAACCGTGACAGTGATACAACGATAAATGTTTTGTTAAAATGTCATCTAGGCAACTCTAGTTCTTTTTGCCCACAGAGTCCACCGTGGTTACCACATTCATCCAGCTGGGCAAATCTGGTATAACAATGTTGAATCTTGGGCTTTTCCTTTTTCTGTGGTCGTGGGAGCCAGCCCTTGGAGTCAGGGTTCCTGGGAGCGTGGGTGTTACTGAGGTATCCGGAGTCTGCCCCTTAGAGCGGGTTGAGCTGGTTTATAGAAACCCACAACGCAACAGAGATATCAAGAGTGTTCTCTGCCTGTCAGAAGAGCAGGTAGCAATTTCCTTTGTGGGGAATACAGAAACCAAATCCTTCTGCTCGTCTCCGGTGTCACATGCCAGCTTGGCGCTCTGGTCAGTGAAGTTAACCCTTCATATTATCCTTGTATCACTCGCTGAAGTGCTCCACTCTAACCAGAGGCAGCCCATGGCCTTTTAATCCCCCCCCGTCGTCACCACGTGCATCCTGCGGCTGTAGCGCTTTTTGTGCTGGCCTGTGCAGCATCACTCGTTCCTGCCTGCTGTCTCTGGAGCCAGGCCTGTGCTCGTGGAGTGGCAAATACTCTCGGTAAAACTCAGCCGGCTGTGTCGCTTGCCCCTGCGAGTATTCCCTTAACGACTGGTGAAAATGAAACTTGGGAATATTGGGAGTCATTGAAGTGGAAGGATTTTATCCCCAGACCTGCTTGAAACAAGCAGGTGTGGGAAAAGGAGGCAGATGGAAGAAAAGGTCAAGGCAGTACCACTTGACAGCCCGTGAAGTGGCTTCGAGATGTGTTAAGTGCCTTTTTTTCTTCTGCCTGTTTGCAACAGTGGGACAAAAACCCAAGCAAAACCCCCAGAACAAAGCAGTCAATTCCCATTGCTACTTTTCTAGCTCCACTCGCTGCCCGGGTGCCTTGGACTACCCGGTTCTGTTTGCCTGATGGGAAAGGATGGAGGTCGCCACTCCGCTGGCAGCGTTCCGTTCCGCCAGCCCTGCATCCTGAGCACTCAAGGAAAGGTTCTCTCCGTGGGCTGCGCAAATGCCCTTTCCCTGGGAAAGCGCGGGCTGCCTGGCCGTGGGAGCACGTACCTTCAGCGGCTGCTCTGCCCGGTAGCCCTGCTGCTGCTGCTGAGAGCTTCGTTGAAGTATGTTTATGCCACAGGAAAGACAAGCTTGGAATTTTCCTGAGCTCCTGGCCCGTTTCCAGGAAGAAGTTGTTTTGTGTGTCAGCTCTTTCTGGAGTCCGTATGTCGTAATTGCTGCTGTTAGAAGAATGGGAGGAAAGGAGATTCCTTTGACTCCCCAGTCCCGTGCTTTGAGATTTTCCCGTTAGTCTTCGTTAAGACTGGAAGTTTCTGTTGAGTTTGTGAGCAACGGTGTTGTGCCACTTCTTTGCGGCAGTGGCACACGCCCTGCGCGCAGGGACAAGTCCCCTGCCCCGTGAGCCCCAGTTTGTGCCGGAGGGGAGCGACAGGCACTTCCCTGGCGAGCGCTGGTAGAGGCCGGGCAGTTGGTGCCATCTAGGAAATACCAGTGGGTTGTTGGGGGTCGTCTCCTGCCTAAGATTTCTCGCTGTATTTGGGGACTGCGGTAACACTTAACTGCGGCACGACAAGTCTTGGTGCTTCGGTACCTCTTCCCGTACCCCGCAGGAGCAGGCGGGTGGAGGAAGGCTCTCCTGCTGTTCCCGTCGGTAACCGTAACAGCAGGGCTGTCCTGACGAATGGCGGGAAGTAGTGCAGATGGCTTGGGACTGGTTGTCAAACTTCACAAAAACTACAGAAACAGAGACTATAAACCTCCCGCAGTAATTTATTATGACAGATCTTATGTGTATGTCCTAAGTCACATGAAGAATGTTGTTCATAAACGTAATTTTGGTCCAGTTGCTTTTCCATTTTTGCCCAAATTTTCTGTAGAGAAAAAAGCCCGCAGCCTTCTCTTGACTGTATCCACTGCCACCGGCCAAAAGGAAACCGGGCGTTCCTGGAATTATTCTCAAAATTCCTTTGTCTCTGCAGGGCAGGAAGCCAGACGGCATTGTTTTAATGGCATTTTTCTAGCCTTAAACCTCTGAGGCTCTCTCTATTTCTCAATTTTCAGAAATTCCAGGATGCTGTCTGCATTTCGTTACCGCAGCTGCCCTGGCAGCTCATGTGTGCACTTCTTCTACCGTCTTGGCCCTCAGCACTGTAGTATCCGAGCTCCTCCCTGGCTAAGAAAATCGTAGGTAGTCATGTTTTGTTGTCTTTTTAACAGGGATTGCAGTGGCCCTATGCATGTAATATAACCTGATTCGTAATTCCGCCCCGACCCTTTTACTTGTAGCTTTCCTTCAGTTTGTAGTTACGGTCACGTATGTCTCTTACTGCCCAGAACTCTGGGAGTAATTATGCCTTTTTGTCTTCATTCTAGAAAGTCTCAGGAGATACAGTCCCAGTTTGCAGCTGCTGGGAGAGTGAAACCTCGGTATTTTTTATTTTTCTGGAATTTATTATATTTCCCAACATCATCATATTTCGGTGTTGGTGTTAATCAGAAAGACGACGTATCTGTGACCGTACCGTACCACCTGCTCGGAAATGCTCAGCTAAGGAGCAGAAATCTCTCTCCTGTCTTTTTGTCTGCTGAAGAAGCAAATTTGCAGCCCTTGTAATCCCATAAGAAGTGCCTTCAGAATGTGGGCAGAGAGAAATCCGGGTAATGCTAAGACAGGTCGTGAATAAAAGGACTCTCTCCTCACACCTGCCTGCGCGCAAGACCACGCGCGGTCTTGATTTTTGGCGTCTGTCGTCTTACTGTGTGTGCGTGGCGTGGGGTCAGAAGGGCTGGTGCGAGCTGCCCCGCGGCGGGGACGGGACACTTTCCAACTGCCTTTGTAACCAAAAGCCTCTCTCGGTTATTTATATGTTTGGGGAGAGGAAATGCGTAAATTGCTTTCCCATTAGCAAAGTAAGCAGGAAATAAACAGAGGAGACCGTGTTTAAAATATTTGTTTTGTTCTGATGATGTAGATAAGCGGCTGTGAGAGCGCCCTGTGACGGCTCTGGGAGTCATTCTGAGCTTGGGCGGGATGTCGCAGCCCCTTGTACAACTGAACAAAGTACTGTATCCCCCATTAAAGAAATGCAGAAGATTTAAAGACCGGCAGAACTATTGCCACTCTCTGTTTACCACTTCCAGGTTCTAGAGCGCTTCCTGTATTCGGCTGATTCTGCCCCCGTTAAGTGGTACTTGAAAGATGGCAGGAGAAGGGGCAGGGGCGGCCGGCAGCAGCGGGGCATCGCGTGGTGTGTTTCCGAGGGAGCTCAGAGGGACACACGCGGGTTCCGAAACGGCCTGACTGGGCAGTTGGGGCGATGATCGCAGCAAAGCCGCACGGGCAGGTCTGCAGAAAGACATGCTGTCCTTTATTGACGGCGGCTTTGAGATAGATTTGAATCTTCCTCCTAAGTGTTTTGAAAGTGTATTAAAGTGACGTCCTCGATGAGGATGATGATGACGTGTCTGGAGACGTGGGTGCCCCAGCTGAGGAGGGGGCAGCCCAGCTGAGGCGTTGTGTGGCCTGGCAGGCCATTGGGGATGGAGTACCTACAGAGAGAGACATACTTGCACTGACAGATTTTGGCTTAAAATCCATGTCATTTGAATACGTATTTTTATTGCTCCCTTCCGCAGTTGGCCCAAAAAGGAATTTTACTCAACGGTCGTCTTTTCCCGCTTCAAATGCGACCAGCCTCGGCAGGGACAGGGAGGTGTTACTGTATGATGGCTCTTCCATGGGCTGCGGGAAGCAAGAGGGTGGTCTCAGCCTAGAGGAGGTATTGAAGCTCCCAACATCTTCTGCGACATTTAATAGTCTCTCCTGCCTCTTAATCGCTCCGGGTAGAGAACTCGCTGCAGGGACGGGACGCTGCCGCGGGCCGGAGGATGCCTGCGGGCGTGTGGAAGTGCTGGGGGTCTTGATGCCTCTGTTTCTGGAGGTGAGGGGGGTGGGTGCCCCTTTGCCCTCCCCACTCAGCCAGGCGGGCCACCCCCCCAGGGCCCAGCGGCTCAGTGCTGCCGGCCCTTCGAGTGCTCCGTGCCACGACCCCCACGCCACCCCGAGGCAGGGGGTGTAGCTGGGGGGGGACTGAGGGACAGGTCTGAGATGCAAAGTTAGACCTCGTGTGTGTTACAAAGTATGATTCACCATCCCAATACGAAATTGTACCTTGGCAGAGCTTTTGGCACAGCCAGGAAGACATTCTTGGAAGTGTGTGCAGCTCTGGCAATACACCCAAATAATTTTTTTCCTTTTTCTTTTCCATTCCGTGGTTGAGAATTGAAGTAAGGACTTAAAGCGTGACAGAGGAGCATCTCTGCAGTTCCTGGCTATTTATCAAATATGTTTATCTTGTAGGTGCATTTGAATAGTGATGTCCCTTATCGACACCTCATCATTCATAAAATACTGGGATATGTTTATTTCATAACCATGGCATTATGAAAAGACTCTGAGGTTTTCTATTACAGATAAAGTGAAAGCATTCTATAAATATGTTGGATTTCTTCTCTCCTTCGTGATATACGGGCCGTGTACTGACTTGGTTTTCTCAATGAAGGATCGTAATGTCCCTGTGCGCGTGAGCGAGATGGCTGGATTAGGAGAATTTCTGTTCTGTGGCTTGAGCGCTGACTGAGATCAAAGGGCAGAACCATTTAAAATTTCTCATATTTTTACTTCCACGTTTAGTTGGGAGATGATGTAAGCAGTAAGAACGTCTGGGATATTAGTCTTTTAGTTTACCTGGTTAATTCGTGGAGCTTGATGTGTTTTGGTGTGTTAGTGCCGCACTGATTGCCATTGTAACTGCACTTGGTGTCGGGGACGCGTTTAATCCTGAGTTTCGTGTTGGGTGAGCTGCAGTGGCGGCTCAACGTGAAGGTTCTTTGTCTGCGGATACTTGCGGAGCGGTAATAAGAGCTGACCTAAATTTAGCATCTTGGCATTCGGCTTGCTTTTTCCTTCTTCTGCCATCTCCTCTCTGACATTGGTTAAGGAATTGATTTCTTCATTTGGTGGAGACAGTTATTATCCCTCCTGTGTTTGCTAAATGTAAATGCTGCTCTTTTTGTCCAGCATGCTGCATTCTGAAAGCCTTGCTGCAGGCTGGATTGCGGTGTCGCAAGAAGGGTTTAGAGCACTTAAAAGTAAGGGAAACCACAAAAAGTTTGAGTGGGGGGGGGAGGGAAGAAGGTTGTTTTGGGGCTGTATAACGCAGTTCAGCAGTTTGACAAACAGCGTTGTAAGTGGCTGGTTGCTTTTCCTGATCTTTGACGTGAGAGGTGTAGATTTGCGCGTCTACAGGAGCTGGAGCTGAAGAGTGAACGTAAAAGACTCCTGAGCCTCTCAACAGCTTTCCCTGTGCCCCTGCAGCGGCAAAGTCGCCCAGAGAACAGCCGTATTAAATCCTGCTGTTCTCTTGGGCTGCTGTTAGGCGATACTCAGGCGCTGCTCCGCGCGTGGGAGATGGGGCGGCCGCGCTGGCTCCCCGCAGGGCTGGCGCACCGCGGCTCAGCACGGGACGGCAGGACTGCGACCCAGAGGAGGAGCTACCGCAGAGCACGAGAGCGCGGCCTTACTGCCCCTCTTGCTTTTGTGGCACTGCCCGCGGCCCATGTGCCGCTCGGAGCTGCGATCGCATGGTTGTCCAGGTTCTCCCAGGTGAGCAGGGGGAGATGCAGGGGGTCAGGAAAGGACGACTCCCCACACAAGTGCTGCGTGCGGTGGGCTGCAGCCTACAGGCAGTGGGCTGCGGTTGCTGCCGTACCCTTGCAGTCCGTGCTGACCCTCTAGGTAATGGTGTAGGCAGCTGCGGGCTCCTTTCCAGCCTTTGCCTCTCCGTCCAAACTTGCCCCCACGCAAACTCAGAACTTGAACTCTCGGTTTCAGTCGCACAAGGAGACGCCTTACCGAGGAGGAAGGGCGTGAGCTGGTTGTTCCTCCACGTATCCGTGTGGCTATCCATCTTTGGTTTGACTTTCAGCACCACTGTTGTGGTTGCAGCAGGAAGAAGCGCGTGCGCTTGTTCAGTGGCATAAGCAGTGTGAAAGCTGCTACTTCTGCTCTCTTAGGAGCATCGTTGGTTTTGTCACACAAATGGTAACCCATGAAAAGGAGTTTGTAGGTTGGATAACTGCCTCCTAAAGAGGCAGTAGATGAGCATAAAAATGATTCATAGGTTTGATCTGATTCAGAATTCATGGAGATGTAATTTTCAGTTTTGGCCTACATTGCGGTCTTCCGAGTGGAAGCCAATATAATCGTTACCTAGAACTTGCTGCACCAATACTAAAGTTCTCAACAAAACTAACTTTTCTACACTGTTTCTTCAACATCTGATGATTGGAGCCTGTGAAATGCAATTCTACGTGGTAAGAAATGCTGTGAGCATCTGTGTGGAGCTTCAGGGATGATGAGGGACCTTTAGTGCATGTATTTGGCCCCTCAGTCGGTTTAACCCCCTGGTTGTCTACTTTTTGCGCTAATGTTGCTGCTGCTGGAAAGCTTTATATTTTCATTTATTGTTTTTCCATTTCATTGTAACGCAAACGGTCCCTTGCCGTGGGTACAGCAGAACTGGGAGGAGCTGGAGGTGTCTCTGTGGATGCCTGGGGCCATGAAGGCGCGCGTGGTTTCACGCGGCATCCGTTTGCAGGGGCCCCGGGGCCTTTTCAGCAAGGGACCACCACAGATGCCAGTCAGCGTGATCAGGAGGCACTGGTGTAAGGTGGAAGTGTCTTTTTGTAGATTTCTTTCTATGTACCAGTGGTGAAACCCTCCCTTATTTATCTCTCTGAGCCAGTGCGCTATCTGCCTGCCTTCCCTCTTCTGAGGCTTGCCTTTTCCAGCCCTTCATTTGCTTTTGCGCAGGAGCCCGCTGAACGCCCCTCCTCTCCTTCTGCCGGGCGTCCCGGCCGGGGGCATGTGCCTGCGGCTGGGGGACGCTCCTGATGAGCAAACGAGAGCGTGGTGGCACAGGGACAAACCCAAGCAGTCGAGTGAGTGGAGTCGATAAGGATTTCACCAATCGCGAAACACACAAAATCAATAGCAGAACAAGTTAGCAGCCAGTGGGAAAGGTTTTAGCGATAGCATAATGGATTTGATTTTCTCAGTTTTCATCAATAACGTGGCAAGTGCATTTAGCACAGGCTGAAGCGGAGCTAAGAGGATATCAAGCGGGCTAGCAAGAAAAGCTTTGCTGTTGTCACCTCTAGCACCAACAACCCCAAACAAGCCAAGGTTAGTGTCACAGCAGACCGTTAGCGTGACAGGGTTATCCAGCTGTTAGCGAGAGCGTTAGGATAGCTTCAGAGAAGTAGGGAACAACACCTTACCTCGTCTGACATCTGATACCATTTTTAGGTACTCCTGTAGTCGAATCCTCTTTCTCAATGAGGTTTTTTTAAACTTTTTTTTAAGTAGTTTTTTTTTTTTTCCTTGTAGATTAATTCGGCTGGAAATTTTGTTGCACCCTAAAGCTGAACATGCAACAAAACCTCCAACAAATGCCAGCCTAAATCTCTCAAGTTCTTAAGTGGAAGCTGGCCCTCTGTTCTAAGTAGCCGGCGTCACAGGCAGCAGTCGGGTGGCCTCGGGCATCCCTTGGGTGAGCACGGCAAGAGCGGAAGCGCCGGTGGTGCCGCAGCAGAGCCGTGCCTGCCCCCGGCCATGGGGCAGCCCCTGAGCGACGGCTGGCTCGGCCTGGACCCCCGCACTACAACCCCATCATCTGCAGCGGCAAAGGGGCACCGAAGTGCGGACAAATGCGAACACACTGGCAATCGGAGCCAGGCAGCGTCGGTGAATCATTAAAGGCATGGCTACAGCTGCCTTAAGGCACTGAGAAGTGTTTTTTCTTGTAATAAATAGGTAATTTGTAATTAAAAGCTGCTGCAACTGAGAAGACACTATCTTTGGATGAAATCTGTGTAAAAACATCTGATTACAGAGATAACACGGTTCACACGTTGGTGTGTAATGTGTGCTGAAAAGGGGAAACGTGAGAGATAAAACGTTTCGTGAGATAAATGCGAGAAATAAAGCTAAGTGGCATTCTGGATGTTTGAATTACCATATGTAAGTCTTTCCCCTTGCTAGGATTCGGTTTTGAAATGCTCAGTGAACTAGCTAAGCTCAGTTAATTATATTTTTAATTACAGGAGAAGTCAAGAAATGCTGCATCCATAATCGCAAGAAATCTCGGCCTGGGGTGGGAGGATTTCAGACAACAGCGGTACTGAGAGATGCAAACCCTAGCGTAATGCCAATGCTGCGGTGTCCGCTGTCCCAAAACCTCCCCAGAAGACGTGCCTTAGCGGTAGATAGCTCCTAAACGTTCTGGTGAGCTTCATAAAATTTTGCTTTAGGCAAACGTCTTTCTGTCTACACGGTAGCGCTAGTCCTGATGTCGCGGCGTTCCAGGGAATTCGGCTGCGCTTTAATAGCTGTTCTCCAGCACGCGCTCAGTAGCAGCCTTACGTAAGATGTGCAGCCAGAACGGAAAATCCCAGAAGACAGGGCGAACAATGCCCTTCGGAGGCCGTCTCGTCCTGCCGCTGGGAGGCTGGGTGCTGCCGGTGTGAACACTGAGCAGCTTCGCCGATTCGGGGTGCAGGTGCCGTAAATTTGTGTTCGTGTAAATCCAGCAGTGGGATTTTTATTTATTTTTTTCCTTACATTCAAACAAGGTAGCTGAAAGGGGATGGACTGCAGTAATAACATGTTTTAGTCATGAATATTAATACCAAAGTAATTAAATCAGATGACTAGGAGTTACAGGACAGGGAGATAGTTTGCGTGTCATTGAATCTGCTCCCAGTTAGCGCAGAAATCCTTTCGGAAACGTATGGAGCTGTCAGTTAATTACAGGAGGGTTTAAAATAGCCCTTGCACAGCCTTGTTGTTCATCTTCCATTTATTGAAAGATGATTAAGTTTTCATTGCGGGGTGCTGGGTATGGGTTTGAATGACCAAAATCCGATTTGATGCGCAACGATTATATTCCTGCCAGCACAGTGCGGGAACAGCAGTATAACAAATGACTCTCCCCGTCGAAGCTGAATTTACCTTACCCGAACCTTCGTTGCCACACATCCAAGTACCGCTACGCCTAACACGCTAAATTCTGGGCTGAGGCGAACCGCTGGCACTTCCCCTCCTTTACACCCTAAGAGTTTAACGTACGCGCAGCAGGATGTGACCTGCTTTAGGACTGTGGGTGCCAAGCACAGCCGAGCCAGTGGAAGCAGAAAATGTTGATGTGAACGGAACGAGGGGATGTTTGCGTTATGATGAAATCGTGTTTTTCCGTTCTCTGGCCGTGAGGACGTAAGGAGCGGGGGCTGCTGCTGCCGGGCAGCCTTCTGCCCAGCCCCGCGTAGCATCTTCTCTTCGCGCTGCCCGGGGGCTAATGGCTGTGAACCCAGGCAAACAGTATTAATCTTCTCTCCCGATGCCTCCAGCCTCCCAAGTATTGTCAGCTTGGAGGATTTTGCTCTGCTTCCTCTGGGACGTCTGCTTTGCTCATCCACTCTATTGACAGTTTTCTCCAAAGTTAAACGATTGTATACGTTGGGTTTTTTTAACTTCCGTGGAGTAAGTAGCATCTTCTGTGTTGATGGGTTCATCCTTTAAAGTCAGTCAAAAGGAGGTCTGCGGAATCCCCGTGCTGAGTTTTTGCAGACAGCTATTATAATTTGGAATCAGTGTTTTTTGGAAAATGCAGAAAAAATGGCATTCCAGTTGTTGTGTTAAAGCACTGCTTGTGTTTATGTCAGTACTAGCGGCGTTGCGTCTCCTACTCTTTCTTTACCTCAGATACTCCCCTGGTCTTTAGATAAAATCCCTTCCACCTGCTGTATTGTGCTTGGTGCTCAAGCTCATCTGAGCGCGTGGAAGCGTGGGTTGAACCCCGGAGCTTCTGCTTTCTGTGGAGTTGTGGTCTGTTTGCTTTGCAGGGAGCAGGCGGGGAGAGGACTTCAGTCTTCGAAAAGTTCTCCAGTGCAATCCCACACTTGGCTGTGGGTTGTAGCCCTCCAGCCTCTGCAAACAAAACAAACCTAGGGAAAAAAAAGGAATCTGAATTTACCGTGACATCCTCAACCATTCTCAAATAGCAGAGGGTAATCTAGTTTAAAGAAATTATGAATCACTTGATGGGCGGAGATCAGGCGCAGTCACCCAAAAATGGATGACGCCAAGGCACAAATGTGCCTTTGGCAGCAATGTAAGCATCTGATAAAGTTTGACACAACCCCAAAATATCTACTAGCTTCCAGAGTGTGGACGTCAAAAGAGAAAGAGATCAGCTACGTAAATATTGATTTCTCTAATAACATGTTAGAGTGAGGGATGTGGAGGAAGGGTGGATTGTCACTGAATTTCCCTAAAAGCAAGATATTACTGTCTCTCTAATAATTTGGAAAAGCATTTTAGTTTCAGCCCTGGAATGAAGCGCCACACGTGACCACACTGTCAATGATGGCAAGAGCACGGGAAGGTCATCTGGTGGGGATCCATTCCCGGGCATGGGAATTGTGCAAAGCTGTTGCCCCCGTCGGAGTGCCCAGCGAGGGCAGACGGGAGGGAGTGGGAGTCACGTAACGGAGAAGCCCCACGGGTGACGGAACGGTTCGCTGGGTTACCGCAGGGTCACGTCTCTGTGGTCACGTCTTTTCTAGGTGTGGGCCCAAATTAATTGTTTGTCTGTTTTTGTTTGAGCGTGTGTTTGGTCTCAACATAGATAACAGTTTCTGGGCTATTACCCAGAGCGCGGTGGTCGAGCTTTCATGGTGTGAATACAGATGCTGGTTTTCCCTGGTTGTGTTCTCGGCAGAGCTGGGTTTGGAAGTTTATCTATACGCACTCTACGGCTTGAGTTTAAGAGTCTGCAAATAAGGGAGGGCGTTTATGTGTACTTGCAGCTCTGCGGAAAGGAGCAATGTGAGATAAATCTGTCTGGGGAGGGATAAACCACAGAAAGGTTTTATGACTAATGACATCAGCTGGGGATCATCTTGTTTGCGCAGGTTATGTTTCGGAGCGGCGGTTGCCTGACACACTGTAGCATCTTATTAAATGCTTTATTATAAGACAACAGCAATGTTAGGGAAGTGATGGTAAGTTTCTGTGCTGCTTTCCCTTTGGGAGACATTTGTTTTCAGCTCAGAGACTGAAGCTGAAGCGTTACTAGCACCAGTTCATTCTGCTTCAGTTTGGAATTGCTTAATTGTCCTGCGAAAATTTGCCTGGGATGACAATGGGAGTGGTATCAGGTAACTATTTTAAGATTTGCTCTTTATTTAGAGCTCTTTACTGGTCTCCAGGCTGATTAAGAATAGGCGGATCATATAGGCCTTCCCATAAAGACTTAGAAGATGCAGCTTTTTTTTCTTCTTTTTTCAAGTTTGGTGACAGTGTTTCACTTTGTGTATTTTCAGTTCCTCTGTCTCTTACGTCCTTGACTGGCTTTTCTGCTCATTTTTTCCTCCAAGCTCATAGCATCACAGCATAAATATATTAACAGACACTGAAATATATATGCATGTAGTCTATGTGTCAAGAAGACTCACATAAATAAGGGTTTGCTAGGTGAAGCCTCTGGTAGATGACCTAATTTTCCGTTTTGATCAGATTACAAAAGGAGATTTAAATCACTGTTTCACACTGGAGAAGGGCTAGTGGAGATTTCAGAGCAGTCCTCAGCTGGTACGAGCAGGTGTTGGGAAGCTGGGAATGTGGTGTGGTTTGGAGCAGCAGAGATCTCAGCTCTGGACTCCCGACATACAAGTGAAGAAATAAAACGGAGAGGCAAACTTTATCCACTGCGTGAAGAGCTAATAAATGGTAAACCAGGAGATGACAAAAGACCCAAAGAGAATCCAGGAAGGAGCCTGTCTGAGGTGGGCTGGTGGGCCCAGCTGGGAAGTAGCACTTGAGGGTGAAGGCTGAGCCCAGGCCAACGTAGCAGTGAACTCGGAGCCAGAGAAGTGAGAAATGGCCGGCGCCACAGGAGGCACCTCCTTCAGTCCCCCCGAAACCGTGGCTTCACAGAGACCATCTCCTGTAGACAAGGACAGGGAGAAGAGATGAGCTGTGCGGGGAGCTGTTGCCTCCGCTAATGGCCACAACGGCGAGGGAGCCTCTGCGGCTCCTCCCCGAGGTGCTGCTGCTGGGGAGGAAGCTGATTTGATGGGAGGGACCCTGTCGTCTACGGTTAATTGAATAAGCTGTTCATCCTCTAAGTGCTCGTCTGAGCCAGGCTGAGCGGCTCTCCAGAGAGGCAGCCATCACGCGCTATGGAAATCCTTACGCAGCGGAGCGCGCAGAACCTCAGATCACCCCTTTCCCTTTTATTGCACAATGCTATTTTTAATCCAGTGCCTTGCTGCGTATTAATCATTTTTGACAAATTACTTCACGTTGTGTAGATTCCCATGCACTGTCTGTGCGTGCGTGTTTCAGCCTATTGCAGTCTCGTAAGAGCAGTACGAGACGCCTCCCTTCCCATCACCGTTATTCCCTGGGCAGGCTGGCACAGCGATGAGGGATCAGGGGAAACTGTGCACAAATTCCTCTCCCAGTTTAAACCAGTAAACAGCTCTGCCGGCAATGCGGCTTTGCAGGGTTAGACCAACTGACAGTGCTGTCCCGACGCCCATGGATTCCGTACCATTAATCGTCAGGGAGGGAATTTTACTAGTTACGTGGTAATATGAGTACAAACATGTTACTGCGATTGACGTCTTGGAGAAAGTTGAGTGGATCATGGAGTCAGAGGCACATGGGGGACCTCCCTCTGTATCCAAGGAGGTACAAGAGTCACAGCAGATTTCTGGACTTGAAAAGATACCTTCTCACAGATTTTGGGACTGAGAAGGTATCTTTATCTTACTGCCAATGAGCGCTACTTTCTCAGGCATGTATTTCTCTTAGGTACAGGACTTTAATAGCAGAAGTTCTGTGTGACTCAAGAAATGTGTGATAAGAAAGCTCTCAGACGCTTTTAGGGATGGATCATGGATCTCCTCTTACGTGAAGTTCTTGGGAACAGAGCAGGCTAGGAGTGACTCGTGTTCTCCAGAATCTACCAAATTATTTTTTGGAGGCCAGTGAGGTTACTTGTGAGTAGAGCGGCCTGGATTTTGCCCTTCCACGAGCCGGCCCAGCAAAGCAGGGCTGTGAGAGCGTGTCCTGGTAGGACACTGCCTGGCCCGCCTGGGGTGAGGAGTGGGTGCCGTCGTGCTGTCAGCCAGGCTTCCCACCCGCCCGGGGCCTCGGGGACACACATCTGCTTTCCAGCACAGGCTCGAGCTGGGACAACGCCTGGTCCCTAGCAGAGGCTGAGGCTTGAGCCTCCGTGCTGGCAAGTGCTGTGTTCCCCGCAGGCGAGATGATGGCTTGAGGGGGTAGGGGGTTGTGTGCCACCAGACCCCTGCCACCAGGGCTGTGTGGAGGGGATGCTCTGACTGTGCCTTCCTGCAGAAGGGAGGACACCGACTGTGTCTTCCTGGGCTGTTCGGTGGCGACTCGTGGGACAACGCATTGCTCTTGTGGGATAACGCACTGCTTTTGTGGAGCATCCCCAAAATACAGCTTTGGGGAGGGGTTGGGAGAGCTGAAGTCTGTGCTGCCTTTCTGTGAGGTGCCTTGTGTCTGAGGAGGGGCCACCTCCAAGCACAGCAGTTTAGAATCCCGAGGCACCGGGAACTGGATTCATTCTAGCATCAGCGCTGTTAGCTGCTTGCACCGCCCTTGCGAGGCACGAGGCGAGTGTGTGATGGACACCTGAGGGAGGCAATCTGCTGTGAGTACGAGTCGGAATGGGGCACAGGCTCTGACGCCGGTAAACACAAGCAGATCTCTGTGGATAATACGAGTTTTTTTTCTTTTTTGATTTTTAGAATCAACCTTGTCCTATGTTAGGCAGCTGGAGGCAAGAGTAAGACAGCTGGAGGAGGAAAATCGCATGCTGCCCCAGGTGGGTGACATCCGTTGGTGGGAACGGTAGCCGGCAGCTAGGCAGCAACGCTCGAGCCTTCGTGCTCGAGGTGAAACCGTATCGCTCGTCACTTGACGTCACTGCGTTTGAACACTCAGGCTGGTCATCTGGATAATCAAGGGCACTCGCAGCTGTTTGTTCATCTTGCTTGTGATTGAGTGGGGTATTTATTTAAGACTACGACAATGCTTTCATTAATTTTTCTCCTTTGCAGGTCTTGATACTTTGCTAAGAAAAATTCACTGGAAGCCGCTACTTACAGTTAATTAATTTAAGGGTTGAAAATCCCATTGAACCGACCCTTTATATTCTGGTTTTATTCCAAGAGCTTCTCGTTATTAAAATACCAAGTACTTCTTATAGTTAACCAAAATATTTTGCTTTAAAAATGCAAATGTTTTAATAATAATTGGGTTATATTATTTTTAGTATTTTGAGGAGTATATTAGATACGTAAATGCAAGGCTGAAATTAATTTGAATAAATAAGCAAATATGAAGTTGAAGGTTTTCCCAACATGTTTTTAAGAACGAAAAATTCTGAGGTTCGTTAAGAATGAAAGACACTTGTATTTTTTTATATAACACACCCAAACCAGCACGCATTTCTTTTATATTTCATTCAGTAATCCTTAGGAACATCCATAAAGTCTCCAAATGAAGTTGCCCACCGGAAGGAAAAAGAAGTTGCATTTTGTTTAAATCAAACACTAGTTTAAACGAAGACGTTGGTCTGAAGAAGAAAATAGCTTTTTATCGAACATAGTACCGTTATTTGAACGTAAAAACCCCGATAGCAGTGAAATGTAGGAAGAAGTAAAATCCGCTGGCTCTGAAGCCGTCATTTGTGTAAGCCAAGATCAGCTGGAAGATCTCAGCCTGAGGTTAACCATTTCCTTTCTTAAGGCAGATTTTATGTGAAGTGTGGTGGTTTTTTCCCCTCACCTGTAACATGACAGTTGGAAGGGCCTCTGTCTCTCGTTTACCTCTTCACTTGCTAGCTGGCGTTGAGCGGTTTGTGTAACTTGTACCTTCGTTTGTTGATCTGGCAGAGGAGGGCAGCAAGAACAATTAAATGTCTGTCCGTTAGCGTGTATGCAGCCTTCAATAGGAAGGGCAAAGGTGGGTCTTCAGTGCTAAAGGATATTATTTTCTTGTCAAGAACGGTGCTCAGGGCAAACGTTAACAAACCTGCCTGAAAAATGCTGTTGTGGTTTGTGTCGGGTCTGGAAGAATGCTGGGGAAGGAATTGTGCAGAATGTTCTCTGGAAGTGGCCGTGTGCTTTATGTGGCTGGGGCTCGAGGCGCTCGGGTGGAGCCCCGTGAGCTGCATTACCAGCTCTTGCCAAAGGCTGGAACACCCACATTCGGGGTGTTGAGTTCGTTGAAAATCCCTTAGGTGAGGTGCCAAAGCCAGAAAATAGCGCTTGTGAAAATAGCACCTAAATAGCACCTAAGAGCGAAGCTGTTGCGGAAGTAATTGAAACAAAATACGCTGATTGCGGGGTTTTGGAGGGGAAGAGCTAGGCGAGCAGGACTGCAAACGGCTTTTGGTTTTTGAATGCACAGGTCAGGGTGTCCTATGTTTGGTTTTGTTGGCACACGGATCTGTAGTGGAGTTCTGAAAAATCTCCCAATGTCTGTGGATACTTTACTGTAAGAAATAATGAGTGACAAGGGTTCACGTTTCCGGGCTTATTTTACCTTTCCCCCTGAGGAAAGTCATTGCTTTGGGGAGAGGAAGGAACGGCAGACACCAAGGTAATTCCGCCTGTGTTCGACAAGCTCAGAGTGACGTTTGCGTGAGTCCGTTCTGGGGGCTTGTTGTGCCTGTGAGCACCACCCCAGACGTGCTGTGCGCGGGGATCAGGCCCTCGTTCAAGGCCACGGACACGGGAGGGAAATGCAGACGCTCCCGGCACTGGTTCGATTCTGTTTCACGGGAGGAAGGGGAGGCTGGTGGGCGTTAAGCCAAACCCAGCGCCTTTGACAAATCAGCTGAAAACACACGATGAGCTCCACAACTAGGGAAGGTTTTTGGCACAGCTCGTGCCCAGTTAGAGTGTCGTGCCTTAACGTTTCACCAGGGTGAAATGCCTTTTGGTCCTCGCCCAGCGCCTGGCGGGCGGCGCGCTGGGAGCTGCAGGACTGCACTCACATGTACGAGGTGACGCCCCTGTGAGGGCTTTACTTGAGGAGTCCTGCCTTGCTTCCCGAGGCTTTTCTCTCTCCTCCTGCCATGCTTTTCTGCTTTTTCCTCTCTGCTTCCAATATCCTTCTTTCCCTCCTTTTCTGCTTGCGTGTCACTCAGGAAGCTGTGCGGGCACACTCGTTGACACCCTCCTCAAATAAATCACTCCTTTCATCTTTCACTTAGCTGTGGTTCTCTTCCAGTTTCTCTTGCTTTGCTTGTCTCCCTCCCTCCATACCAGTTCTCTCTTCAAAACCCCACAGATCTCTAATGCAAAGGTTTTATTAATATTTAGTGGCAAGAACATTTCCAGAGAAAATGGATTTAAGTGCTGCCATCACTGTTCAGATGGAACCTGAGTTTTAGTTCGCTCTGCTGCACTGAAGGGCTGCTTTGTCAGGGGAAACGGAGAACCACCGCCGAGTCAATACTTTAGTTTGATCAGGTAATAGGAAAGGTATAAAACCGCACGTATTCACTGAAGCCTGTTAATGTCTCTTCCTGTGCTGCACCGTCGTTCTGGTGGCAGCTTGGAGCATAGCAGTGGGTTTAGAAGCTGTGGGAAGCCGTACACGGGCTGTAGCTTGCTGTGTTGGTGAGAGCTGTAATTAGCTGTTCTTTTTTATTGCTGCTGTTCCTTTTTTCGTTCTCTCAGATAGCATATTCCAAGATACGATCCAGACCTTTTCAGTTTCTGGCCACAAATAGGATTTTTGTGGAAGACAGCAGGTACTTCCCAAGATGTACGGTGTGCAGCTGGGTCTCCTGTTGAGAATGCCGCACTGTGCCGCTGCGCCCGAGCCCGGGGGTGTGCGGCTTCCCAGGCTCCTGTCGGTAGGGCTGCGGGGCAGCAGTGCGTGGAGGCACAAGGACCTGAACAAGAACATCGCCGTTTGACGGATGGATTTCAGGCCAGAGCAGTTCCGAAAGCTCTCTGCCGCGCAGGGGCTCTGGCAGAGCTGCCGCCTTCTGCCGCCTCAAAATGTATGTGAAACTACAGCACTGAGTTTTACCGCTAACATTAAAAAAACCCCACGTGATAGTAGGGCTGGTGCTCTAGCCAGAGTATAGTCTCTGTGCATATTGTAATGAAGATACTCAGCAATAATTAAGAACATACATAGGGACCAAACAATGGATTCAGATCCCATTTACAGCTTCCTGGGCCGTGATGGACTGTTATGTCAGCGAGTAACTTCAGATAACTGAAACCAGGAGCGTCCTCCCAGACTTGATGTGGTGCGTAACTGCTGTCCGTGCCTTCTGCTGCGGGAAGCGAGCTTGGGATCTGGCAGCCACATGTCAATTAACCGAAGATATCCCTGAATTTTCGTAGGGATAGTATTTCAGGGCTGATAAGCTCAGCTGAAATGTTATGGAAATGCAGACATCTGTCATACAATGACAGTGAATGCATTTGCAAAAGATATTCTTGGCAAGCCACGCAATTTAAATTGCTTCAGTTTTTATTTGTTTTCGTGGGAGGAGGGAGCAAGAGGCAGAGATGAAGAACTGTCAAGGCATATACCCCTTCTAACCCTTTGTCCTCGTAATTTAGCTTTACCTTCTAATGGAGGGGAAAGGAAGCATCGCTGGGGTGCTGCTCTCGGAGCAAACGGGCGGCACGGGGCAGCAGAGCGGGCGGCTGGATGCGGCACCAAGGGCAGAGGCAGGTGTGGTGTTTGGCCGAGCCCTCCTGCTCCCTCTCGCCGGGCTTCTCTGCCTCCGCCTCCTCCTTCCTGCCTTTGCAAGTCTTTTGGTCCTTTTCCGTCTCTTTGTGTTCTCTTTCAATTCTGCTGTTGCTTCAGGCGCTTTTTGGGGGTTTTGCACCCTTGCTAGCCTTTTCCCGTCCTGGTACGTTTAAGTGTGAAATGGCAGGCATTTTTAAGCGCTTCCAACATTTTGCATTTCCCTCTTTCTTCCCCCTTCCATTAGATTATCACATTTTACATCAACGCGTTTGCAAATCTTTCAAAAGCCTTTTTTGCTGAGATCGGTGGTTTTTGTTTTCCCTGTACATGGCATGGTTTTAGTTATAAATCTAATGAGAAGATGGGAGCTGTTTGGATGGTATTCTTTTTGTAAAATCTGTGTCACTCACGGGCCAATAATGTTTGTCTCCTCCCTCCCATAGCATGTGGAAGAACAGGGAATCCTTCAACCAGAATGTAATTAAGGCCCATTGAACAAACCCATGTTACCTAATCACGTCATCAAATATTTGCTGCAAGTAAATCAGCAGCATCCACCCGCCCTGTTCTTTCACGTGCTGGCGTCCTCAGTTTAAATTAATAGGTCGTTAACCGAGCAGCTTCAGTTGAGAACAGGTGAGGTTCTGAGCAGAGTCTTTGTCTCGGGTGTCCCCAGCACCGCGCTGTCCCCGTGGTTGGCGTGGGGGCTGAACGGCAAGAGCCCACGGGTTTGATGTGGCAAAGACACAAATTCAAGAAAAACCTGGTCTGCAAAAAGAGCGGCAGTTCAGAAAGAAGAAGAGATGATTATTTTTGCAGAGTAATTTCCCGAAGTCAAGAATTACTTTTTACTCATGTTTTTCTAGGACAGTCCGCTGATTCTTCCAGTTTTTAAACAGCGGTGGTCTTTTACGCGTGGCCTCCCAGATTTGGAGGTGCTACAGCCCGCAGCGTTTTTCTCTTGCAGGTTCATTAGCAAAAGAGGTTTAGGAAGGGCCTGCCATTTTCGGGTTGTTTCTGAAGGTGTGTAGCCAGCGATGGCTTCGGCCACTCGGAAATCTGAGTATGCTTAGTATGCTATGAGGGTATGTGGATTTTGGCAGCAGTGTGCAGGAGTAGAGGTTTCTAGTGAGGTCTTTGAGAACAGGAATTATGGGGAATAACTACAGCGTTTTAAAGTTGTGTGTTTTAATTGACAGGAATGCTCCCTAAAAAAATTGTTGCTGTTTCGTTTGGTGCGTTACTAATCCAGCAGAGCAACGCGCTGGGGCTTATCGCTGTCTGGTTTTCCTTTCTCCTGCCTGTTTGAAACAAGCTGACAAACACAGCCCGCGTTTGCTTTGAGCTAAGGGGGAAATGGAGGGCTGGGGAAATCAGCCAAGAGCTCTGGAAATCAGGTAGTGATTGAAGTGGCGTGGCAGTTACCCAGCAGGAAGGATACGCTTCCCGGTAAACCGCGTGCCCCTGGGGTGAAGGCAGCTGTGCGCGTGCTGAGGCGGGTCTGCCATGGCGAGTGACCAGAGCGGTGCCCGGCGGGCAGGGAAGTCCTGTTCCCTCCGACGCGCCCGTGAGGTGCCTCGGGGTGTCCTCGGGGCAGAGGTGGCGGGTGTTTTTTCCTCCTCGGCTGTCTCTGCGTGCCGTGGGTGCCAGGCGGGCGGCAGGCGGCGTCCGGAGGGGCTGGCAGATAAACTGCCGCTGACTGGGGCTGTGCAGCGGGCCTTGCACTAGAGCCGCTTTCATCCGCGACTGCCCTTATCAACAGCATGGACTGAAAAAATTATGTTTCCTGCTAGCTCAAGTAGAAAGGCTCGTGATTAGTCCTCTCCCTCACAGCGTGTCCCGTTCTTCACAGGGGTCTTCATTCTGGCTGTGACCGGGGTGCAGGGTTTGCCTCTGGCGCTCGGGGAGAATGACCCGAGTAGCCTCAGCGTTGTGCAGTGGGAGGGAGATGCTACATTTCTATTCATCTCATTTTTTGTGATGTGGCATTACGGGGTTGAGTCAGATTTCCTGTGCTTTCTATTCACTAGAGTCGCGTGTTGGCGTTCAATATTTCGTAGATGTACTTGCAGCAGCAAACGGAACTGCAATTCGGTGATATCGGTTCCCTCTGTTATCTTTGTGGCAAAATGCACAGGAGATACTACGTCTTTTTTACCTGCTTCAGACAGTGTGCTTTCAGCAGCGGTATAATCCGCGCACCGTAAACGTTAGACTCGGAGGAGGCAACGTGCAGACCATGCTTCAGCTTGGCCACAAGGGCTGGATGGGGGCAGTGGGGAACGTTAGCAGTGTAGGATGAGCAAAAACCCCGATGCTTTCTCAGACATTGGCGTTGTGCAGCACTGTGTATTCAGAATGACTCAAGATACTTAAAGTCGATACAGATTTCAGCGCTACGGAGCCACAACTTCATCCCTTCTGTCTGGTCTGGTTCCACTTCCACAACTGTGTTACTGGATGGTAAATGAAAAGGTCTGTCCAAAACACGTGGACACACGGGATGCCCTACTTCGAGTGGCCGAATGCCAGTGCTGTGTGTGGAGCTAGAGAAGAGGAGGAAGGGAACAGGATTTCTCCCATCCTCAAGGTCCTACCTAGGATCCAGTTGTAATCCGGGTTGGGCAGGGGCAGAGAAGGGACTCGGTGCAAGGAAACACAGGTCCAGTTCTGGTGGAAGGTTAAACATTGTCATGCCGCCCGCTGGCAAGAGCAGCTGTGATGATGGGTCTGAAACGCACGCTTTTCTCCTCTCTTGAGGCACCTTGTTTCAGACACCGCCGCTTTGGCAAAGTGCCTTTTCCTCCTGTTTTGCATCGCTGCCTCAGAAACTGGTCATGCAGTCAGTAGAGCTGAAGTGCCTACAGGCTCGCAGGACTTGCTGAGGAACAGGAGACACGTCTCCACGACGGTCCCCTCCCCATCATCTGCTGGAACAAGCCAAGGAAGGCAGAAGCTGCAGTGCTGGTGCGGAATGGCCTCACCTGAGATGAGAAGTCCCTGAGCTGCAGGATGGGGCTCCAGGGCTACAAAACCAGCCTTGTTTTTTAAGAAAAGCTTCTGTCTCTTATCATAGACAGGAGAAGGAGGGAGAGGGATGTCCACAGGGGAAATACTAATTTTCAGTCCCCTACCAACACGTGTTGAGAACGCTGTCTGCTCAAAGCAGTCTGTTCACGAGTTTCTCATTCTCCTGGAGGGAGACAGCCATGCGCCAGGAGGGGCTGCGAAGGACAGCTGCCTGGAGGACAGGCCTCAACTCTGACAGCGGCACAATTTGCAGGAGTTACGGATTGTCTCATATTCAGGGGGTTTAGATGCATGATCTGTACTAATTTTCCAAGCCTTTTAATAGCGATATTTATGTTTTCCCATTCAAAACTGACCACAACCTTTGCTGGCCCTGGAGTCAGTGAAGAAACAGAATACTTTGATTTATAAGAAAACCCAAAGCTGACTGAGGGAATTTATCCTAAACCAGAATTGCTCCAATCTGCTTTATTACCCCTTTTCCTTCCTCTTTCATTTCCTTTCCCAAAGCGTAGCATTAATCCGCCCAGTCACTAACAGATCTATAAATCCTTCCCAAAGTCGGTCCCAAGCCTCGCTGGGTACCTCGCAGCAAATTGACGACAGTCGTTCAGCAGTGGCAGGGGTTGTCTCTGCGGTGCCCCTTCGGCACTGCTGCGGGCAGCGCGGTGGTGCTTTCCAAGGCCTGGTCTATCCCGACGGATCCACGCACAGCGTATGAACTTGCTTCGGACCGCGCTACTTGTCAGTTACATGTTGTCAGGCAGACTGGGTCGGTGAAGTTCAGCCTCGTGTCATCTCGCTGCGGCCTTTTCCTCCCACCCCCCCTTCCTTTTCCCTGTTGTTTAGCCTATAGACGCCCCTAGGAAGGCTGCAGGGTGCTATGTGCTTGCTCAGCGGGGCAAATTAGTGCCCACTGGGGCACTGGTTCTGGTCGGAGGCTCTTTCCACTGTCATTATTTTTCCTTCAGAAATGCATTTCCCACGCATTCCAGCAGGAATTAGCGCTACGTTATTTCTTAATGTTTCCTACAGTGTTTCTCACTCTGTAAGAAAGGAAATTTTCCTCTCTCAGTCTTTGAAATGTTTTTCTTTATATTTCTCCTTTTTTTTTTCCTTTTTTTTTTTTTTTTTTTTTTAACAAAATTCTGCATGAGGGCTGACAGTGCAGGATGACATTAGAAGAGCGGGTCAGGTTGAAAGCCCCTTGGAAGGGCGTGCTCGGGCCGGCTCTGCACCATACCCGTGAGTGCAGAGGGTATTCTCAGCCCTCCTCCAGAGCTGGCTGCCGGCTCAGGTTGCCCCCGGCACTGCAGTCGCTCCAGGGGACGCTCCACGTCCTGCAGAGCTTGAGGTGATGGAGCTGTAAGAGCTCAGGGAGCTCGCATTTGTTTGGCAGTGTCCTGAGGAACCCCTCCAGGTGTCTGCCGGGAGGAACAAGCCCCCGGGGCTGTCACTGCTGGGTATAAATTGGGATCTCACAGGCAAGCAGGGGCCGTGCCCTTGCGCCGGAGCAGCCAGAGGCAGGGAAGAAGTGAGCTGAGAGCCTCCCGGGGCTCCCGCCTGCTGCCCTGGTCGGCTGCGGCTGAGCTTGTGTTACAAACCTTGCAGCAACCTTTAAAAATGTGAGTTTTGTTGAAGGAACAACCTCCAGGGTTATTGGGATAAAATTAGATGTTCTCAAAACCTTCCTCTGGAGCTGAAACCATCTCTCTGAACCTCGCAGCACTTTTGTGAGGCAACGTACGTACACAAGAAATTTTGTGACTGTGCCCTGGTTTTGCAGACAGACACCCTCGAGGGCCAGAGAGTTTGGGTGACGCTTCAGCTGCCTCTCGTGGACCTTTGGTACTGTGGCACAGAAAGAGGGGACTTTGGAGTGAAACATGCCTTCAGTGCTTCTCAGCCTTTTTAAAGAAATTCTTTTTACAGAATTTAAAAGCCTTTTAAATTGCCATCTGTTTTAATTAGTTACCAACCCTTTTCTTTATTAAAGAGTTTTTAATCTTTTGCGAAGGATGCCATTAGGATGCCAGGAGGGGCGGAGGGGAGTTACTGCTCTGCAAAGGAGCCAGCTAGCGCCACTGGACATGGCTCAGCCTCTCCGCAGTCTGACTCAGTGGTAAATGCCCTGAAGGTAACGCTCCTGCGGTACAGTCCATGCAAAACGTCCTGTCTGTTACTCCACACGTGTCGTATTGTCCTGGCAACATCCCCGTGGCCACCACTGGGATGTTACTGTCGTGAGTGGGGTTGTTTTTCTGTTTGTCACTCATTGCATCTGTGGAGCTTGTGTTTCTCGGGGCAGGGATCCGGCCCCCGCCGTGGGGGTGACACCAGCTGCAGCTGCTCTCCAAGTGACTTACACCGGTGCAGTTTTTCTTTGAAGCTGAAAGCGGTGTTTTCCTGAATACAGAAGTCTTTCTACTTCATCTAGGATGCATATTTGCTCTCCAGTGGAAAATAACGGATTCCTGTAACCCGTGCAGGGAGAGATACTTTAATGCAAAGCTAACGCCAACGCACGTGGTATATTCGTAATAAAAATAGCAGAACTTTGGGCTGAAGACCATGCATCAGGATCCCAAGGTCAGTGTTGAAACTTCTGGGAGAGCAGCTGTGATTTACTCCGCAGCCAGGGTTGAATCGCAAAGACCTGCGCTGCATTGATAAACAGCAATTGGCGCCAGCAATCAGAGGGACAAATCTGTGAGTTCTTACCTGTGTCAGCAGTGAAACTGTTGCCGTTAAGGAAACGTAGAAAGCCGTTACAGGAGGCAGTGGTTTATCAGTGATGTGAATCAAGAGCTGGCCGAGTCCGCTGTCCCACCGCAGCCCGTGCGCAGCCGTGCCCCTCTGGGGAGCACTGCGGGCTGCTGGGGGCTGAGCAGAGAGCGTGGGCGTTGTGGGCCTGTCTCCTGGTGCTGCCTCTGACCTCACTCTTCTCTGTGCTTTGTGCACGTCTTCTCTCCTGTGCTTCGCTCCTTAGCTACACTGCTTTGATATTCCTTCGGTTAAGCGGGTGTTCTTCCCACCTACGCAGACGGTGCAGGACATACTGTTTTTTTGGAGGAGGTAGGTTTGCTCTCCTTCAGGGGGGAGCTGGAAGGGACTTTTGTAGACATTTGCTTGGTTTTTGAGCTTCGTGGAGACGCACGGTGCACAGTAAGAGCTCAGTAGTGCTGTTGACTTGCCTGGACATCTGAGTTAATGAGCAGAGAGATTATCTTCCACATGGCTGGGTGACATTGACTTCTCCTCTGTGAAGCCTGAGGAAATAGGTTTATGCAAGTGAACTGCGCACAAATTAGAGCAATCAGATCCCTTCCTGTAACATAAAACCTGGCGTGGGGCTTCACCGCAGCCACCTCGCCTGTGTGTCTGGCTTCCGCACGGGAGAGGCGGCAGCAGAGTGCTTGAGCCCCTCTCCGCAGGCACACAATTGCAGGTCCCCTCTCGAAGGTCCACCCTTGACCAGCGCGAATGGCCACCCCATTGCAGGTCCCTTCTCGAGTGGTCCCCGTGGGCAGCTCTCTGCCCGCGAGCGCGCTGGTCTCCCCCTGGCGCCGGAGAGGTGTGACGAACCTCCCTTCCCGGCTGCTTGGGAGAGCCCAGCTCAGCCGTACTCCAGGTCCTGCCTGCCTCTTCCATGTATTTCACCAGCTGCTGCCTAGAAAACAAAGCTAAGCCAATGAATTTTGACAAGAGATCATGAATAATTATAAAAACCCCCGCCTTTTGTAGTTCTCTTAAAATACATGTTGGCCAAGACACTTCCTTGAGTGGAACATTTAACAAGAAGCTTTTGACAGCCAGCAGTAGCTGGTTGGTGTAGTGAAATATTTGAACAATGGCTGATACCTTGGCTGCTGAAATGGATTGATAAGAAATACACAGAATTTAGTTCAATATGATGTGAAAGCGCAGCTTTTAGTTTGCTAGGAGGTATTGCAGCAGGCGGAAGTAGATCTAAATGCTCCTGTTCTATTCGAAATGGAGAGCGAGGCGTCAGCTAAACGGACTGCCCGACCTTCCCCGTCCCCAGGCAGGGAGGAGACCCTGCTCTTTCCAAGAGAAGCCCGCGGGCTCCATCCTGCCCTGCTGGGAGCGCTGAGCTCCTGCTCGCATCACTTGGCAGAATCAGATGCAGGAGGAAGAACAAACCAGAGCAAGGAGCCTGCTTCTCTTTACAAATTTGGCAATTTGGAATTCCTGCAAAAGAAGAAACAGTCTTTATTGCAAAACCTCACCAGTGGTATACGATCCCCTTCTGCACAGCAAGAAATGTACTTCAAAGGGACAGATCCACAAGAAAGTGGAGGGAGATCACCGCTAAAACTAGCGATGGTTTTTTCCTGAATAACGAGGAGACTTAAAAAACCCAGTAATTGCCTGTGAAGGCAGTGGTGAAAGAGAGAGAAGAGCTTTGCCGCAGCTGGGCTGAGAAGGGCTCTCCCATGACCGGGTCCCTCATCCCGGGTGGCTGGGAGGAGAAACTGCCGCGTGTGTGCCGCGATCCTCCCTGCCCCGCAGTGCCCGTGGGATTATTCCCTGTGTGCACGTGGTATCCCTAGGGATATGTAAGTAGTGCTTTCATATGGCAGGATGTGTTTCTTTCTTTCTGGGGGTTGTATATGGCCAAAGTGCGTGCTCGTGCATGGAGATGTGCCTGTTGCCCACGGGTTTGCTGTGCGGAGCAGGGTGTGTGTTCCCAGGGTGATGACGGTTACCTCTTGCGACAGCCGGGATAACCAAGGGCACAGCCTCGCCTGCGACACCTGCACTGGCCTCTCCTGTCCTGAGCCCAGCGTCGCCTGCTGGAGACGCCACTGGGCCAGCTACAAATTAAAGTGGGCTGGGCTTTCATCAGAGGCAGCGCCTGGGGCTAAGCGTGGGAGTTGCTGCAGAAAAGTAACTGTTCTGTGCCACCCAGCAGGTCAGGCGAGAAGATGCGATGATCCCTCTGGCCCCGAAACCCAGAGCGCTGTGATCAGTCTAGTTATCTTTAAATGCGGTTGGTCAGTTACGTATGTACGCCCGTACTCAGGAAGGACTCACGAAAACCTAACTATGCTACTGCTCTTATTCCTGGCTGCAAAACAGATTTGTAAAATCACATTTCTTTTTAAAAAACAAAACAACACAGCTTAGCCTTCTCTTGGAAGCTGAGGAAAATCTAGATCAGCGGGCTGTTAAAGACTCTTCACATTCTTACCACTACCGTGGTGAGACAGAAAAAGCTGCGGCTGGAGAAATGTGCAGTATAAGTGCTTAATTTTACATTCTGTATTGAGCCTGGAAACACCTGAAGATGCAAAGTAGTTTTTTTTTTTTTTTAAATGCTGACAATGTGCCCTTGAAGATCTTATATGGAAATTAAGTCAATTACTGTTTCTGTAATGCAATTACTGTTTTATTAGGAACGCCATGATTTTAACATGTTGGTTAGTATTGATCAGAAAAATCTATGTGTAATAATATATCTGCGATAAAGTACCGTATGACTCAGCTGAACCGAATTTGTCCTTCGTAAGAGTAAAATTTGGCAAGTATGATGAAGTCTGGCAGCCTCAGTTTCCCCATCCGTACAGTGGCACCTATATATTTTCCTGCCTACGCTATTCCTTTGCAATTTATGGATAAAAAAGCAGTTTCTAACTAATACATATTTAACAGTAATCCATAAAAGTTCTCGTGATGTAAGTGATGCAAGTGGTGCCACTTCTACAATGCTAATATACTAAATTGGACATGATCGATTCATTTTTGTAAGTCCCCAAGTCCCTTGTACTCTGCCTTGTCTCTGGTGCCCAGCCGTTCAGAGCTCCGCTCCTGCCATTGAAGTGCTGCCTTTTCTTCTGACTTTTATAATCTATGTCTGATTTGACTATTGATAAATTATTATACTTTTAAAATAGTTGGTTATTTCCTTTCCGATTTTACTTTTTCTTATATCCCTCTAGCCCATGTTAAAACTAGAGTGGATTTGTGATAAGCTAATGATTAACGTTTCTTTTCTTTTGCATTCTCATTGCAGTTCCTCCCAGGTTGTAGCTCCCCGTTGTGCTTCAGCTTTATGCACTGTGGGTCTTTCACATGAAACATTTGCCACGGCATCGTTTGCCTTTGAAAGCAGTGGAATGATGACAAGTTTCATTTGGGGCTCTATAATCTTGGCTCATAGTCTTGATTGGTACCAAAATGCAATTTTGGATGTGTTACGTGATCCTGTTGATGTTTTATTACGATAATGGCTGTGGGACCTCTCTCCTCAGGATGTGCGTGTGGTATTGGTACCACCTCAACAGCAATGTCTTTGGGAATGGGTTTGCTTTGTATTTCCATGCTTGCCTTGTCCTAGGAGAACTTAGCAGTACGTAGCAGCAGGTTTCGAGGCAGTTTGTCGTGTATTAGTGAGCGTGGAGGTGATTTCAAAGCACAGGAACTGTCGGGATTAAGCCTGGAGGGCTGTTCTTCGTGGTTTCCCTCCGGCTGCCGGTAAGTTCTGATCACAGCGCCGCTGTCATCTCCAGTCAGGTGCGGGTTCCTGCCTGCCTTACAGGGAGACGACCTGTGTCCTTTCACTCCTGGCTGTTGGGAGTAAGCTAGAAATGGATCATCATTTGTGAAGATCATCGCCCTCAGAGCTGTCCTTTATTCAGTCACAGTTTCTGCTGGAATTTTGAGAGAGGTTTTTGGTACTGGGCTTTTTACTATCATAACTATTTAAAACACGTTCAGGAATGCTCTGGAGGTACACTTTCTTTTGAGCGCTTGTAAACGCAAAGGACTCCCATTAGTGCTGCGTGTGACAAGTCAGCGTTGAACTAGTGAGCTGGGAAGACGACAACCCTACATGCAAACCCCAAGCGCACGTGCCATGCAGAGGGCCAAAGAAACCCATGCGCAGAAGGCAGCAATGTGTACAGCTGTGGCGACTGTGCCAAGAGCTGTACGTATGCCAGCACAGAAGGAGAGTGCGGTGACAAACCTGCAGAAATGTAGGTTATCATCCCGTCTTTCTGAAAGGCAGGCAAATCAAATTACTGTGACGCCTTTGGGACCCGGGTATCTGTTGCACTGTATGCACAAGCAAAAGTGGTTGCTGGTGAAGATTTCTCCATTTCCTACCTGTAAAAATGGCAGGAGACTATTCCTTTTGGCCACATCTTGTCAATTCTGCGTAGCCTGTCAGCTTTCCAGGGCTGGCTTGTGTGTGTTTGTCCATTCCTAGCAATCAGGGGTCATTTGTTCAGCTGGAAATAAAGGACTTCGGGAAGTGTCACCTTTTCATTTATTACTGTGTCAGCATTAGCTGCTTGGTAAATATCGTCTAATGTTTATTGACCAGAAAAATTGTTGAAAGGCATCTGTAGGTACAGTGTGCCTTCTCACAAAAGCTATCCAAGAGACCTTTCTTTTTGATAATATCAAGTAAGGAAAATCAGCAACAAAATGTTGGAAAGAAACACCTTTCTCATTGTATCCAGCCCTCTGCCATTTCCCATGGCTCTGCCGTAGACGGCTGATTCGGGAGGTTGCACCCATTTTTTGTGCTTTCAGCACGGCAGTGTTTCACAACAGAGCAAATATAGCTAAAACACATGCATTTTTATGATGGTAATTTCTGATTTCAGGCTGCAAGATTCTGGTTATATGGGAAGTTCGCAGGGTTTGAGTTATGCCCACCTGTTAGTATTAAAGACAGTCACCTTTAAAGAACTTCAGTGTGTTTGGCCCTGTGTAGTAAGACTGTAGGCTTACTGCTTCGAGTCTTGGAGTCTCTCTGGTTTTCGTGCTTACACTCAGGTTTTCTTCAGCAAAGGCTCAGAGGAAGCGGATTAATTTCCCATCTCTAGCACAGAACAAGAGTAGGACCATGGGGTTGTCCTGCCTTTGCTCATCAGCTGTCGGAACCAGGGCTGGTGGCCCCTTTTCAGGGTGTGGGCTGCTTTGTGTGCCGTCACGCCAGCTAACGCGGTGCCTGGTCGCTCCTGGGCTTTAGCCAGGGTTAAAATACAAATAAAAAATAATGACTGTCATACTGCTACAGAGATTAATTGAGTGATTTAGTAGCAGTTGTACCTTAGTTGGTTGCTAGTTGATGGTTATTAAACAGAAATAGTCTTAAATTGCAATACACGTTATGGTGGTAATCACCGCTCCTGTTTCTTCTGGCCCCTGGTAGAGATGCCTGGTGATAACGGCACAAGCAACTGGTGCTCCTCCTTATCATCGGTCAATCTTCTTATAGATCATTGTAAAATACTTTCCTTTTTTTTTTTTGTTTGTTTGTTATAACTTCTCTGCTTTTTTAATTCCATAAGTGTAACATGGAGGTTACGCAGTCATGAATTGGGAGTAGATGTGAATCTGAGGAAGGAAACCTTTATAACGTATAGTCCACACTAAGAACAAAATTGCGAACTTCTGCTAAACTGTAGATTTGTCTCTGGTCCCACAAACCCCACAAGCGTGTATAGAACAGTGACCGCGGGCCCAATTCCTCTGATGTCAATGAAGAACAAATTAAAACAAACGCTTTCAATGTCTTGCTTGATTTTAAGCGAACAGTTAAATTCTTTGAACAGTGGGAGAACCGCTCTGTTCTTTTTGACCTAGAAATGTTTAGACTCCTCTGGACTGAGCTTCGTGCTTCTGAATTGCTTTCGGCAAGAGATGTGGTTTGGGAAATAGTTGAACAAAGTCTCAGTTGAGGCCTGTGAACGCCCTCAGTCTTGTATCTGAAGCACAAAGTACCGTGGTGATGCCTGTGCTAGTTCATTTGTCTCTGTTTTTAATCATTTTTACCTAGAAGCATGTGCTTTCTGTGTTCAGAAGGAATGCTGTATCCCTTGAGAAATGTCCTCTTCTCCTGTCGTGTGTCCCCCCCTCTGTCCGTACCTGTGCTGCATGGGCTGCTTCGTGAACGTGTGGCCTTTCCAGATGCATGTCTAATGAGCGCCAGCGCGCTTTCCCTGCTGATGACGAGATCTCTTTCCATCCCTCCCTTCAGGTTGTGTGGAGGAAACTTGGAGATGCTGCAGGGTCGTGCCCTGGAATTAGACAACATTTGTCAGGAAATCAGTATAAAGGACCTATGTAAAAGGCCCTGAGCAAGTCCTCTCTCTGAGTTTGAACTGCCCGAGAGAGAAAGAGCTGACTGTGTCCGCAGCGACCTGCCGGCTGATGACGGGGCATCTCTATGCACTGCACGGGACTTCGCTGGAAGCCAGCAGAGGTTCTGCAGAGGGGTCTTTCAGAGGAGCCGTGCTGTCGGCGTTCCCCAATACCGCTGTTCCGATGTACTGGCTCGTGAAACGCTGCTGCCGCATCGACGCTTCAACACACCACACGTAGAAGCACGGAGGTATTTGCATCCTAACTAAAAGATAATTGGGATTCTGCAGGAGTTACGTGAAATAAGTTTTATTTTGGTTGGTTACAGTGAATCTCTAGTTAAAGCCTGAACGAATTTTGCCACTGGATTTAACAGAGGTTTTTCACCAGGCTGGAGAGACGTTGATAAACTGTGCCTTTGGTCTCCGCAGTTTTGAGAAAGTCACTTCTTAGTAACTCACACTTCAGTCTCGAAAATATTGGTTAATGGTGCTTAGGCAATTTCCAGATGATTTTTTTGCTTTGGTAGAATACCTGCCTTTGGAGGTGCTAAAAGACCATCCAGTCTCCTAACCAGCCAGTAGTGTAGCATAACTACAGTACTTGTAGTGAACCGCAATTTCTTTCTAAATGAAAGTAAAGATAGCTTTCTTTTTGATTCACTTTGATGCACATCTTCTGAAGACGTGTGCGATGTTTGCAGCCCTTTAATGAACAGGATACTTAGGCATCACTATCATAGGTCTCAAATCAGAATTTCCATCAGAGGGGTTTTTTTGAAAGTATTTTCCAGTTGTCAGGATGCTAATTTCTACTGTTTAATTTAGAGACGTGCTGGTTTATTTAACAAGAGTCTACAAGGATTTAAAAGATTGCACTGCATTATAAAAAAGCTTTTCTTGCCACTGTAGCGTTCTTTCAAAGGAAAAGGTTTTATTATACTCAGAGCATGTCTTTCATTATTATGAGGCAGCAGGCTCTCGTTCAGATTGCCTGAGATTTGACCAGACGGCGCCCTAGATGTGCTTAGTTTATTTTTATCTCTGTGTATGATACTAGTTGTGTGTATTGAATTGCAATGATAGGTATTTTGTGTATCTCTAAAAGCAACGATAGTTCCGTGTATGAATGTGCAACAGGCTTGTGACTGAATGCCGTTCCTTAACTTTTTACCATAGCTGAGCAACAAAAAGACTAATACAAGTTTAAAAAAAAAATAGGAATGCAACGATTCCTGCGTTTCTGGTTTGTTCTTGGTTACTGAGATTTGAGCCAAAGTCAGAACCTTTCTTTCCTCTGAGCTTGCAACGTGCTGTATTCGTGGCCTCTCTGCAGTGGCATGTAGCTCAGTCGCTGTACAATCTTTTGTTCTATAGGAGTATGATGTAAATCTGCTGTCTTCAGAAAAAGGGTGTTCATTTGCTGCAGTAATTATGTTGGTTTCTGTTGTTATTTTTACTTGGTACCATTTGACGTAAGGCCTCCGATCTGGCATTGCTTTCTTGGGCAGAACTCCTGTTGGCTCCGTCTTCTGGAGCTGGAAACGCAGAATCCGCCTTCCATTTTGAAACATCGCACTTTGCTTCATTCTTATCTATAACCCAGCCCAAACAGTTGTGTTGTCTGTTACCTTTACACGTTGTTTTCTCCCATGCATATCGTTTGCATAGTTAAACTTCAGTTGTTGTATTCCTATATATCTATATATACACGTATGAAAAGATGTAAAACATGTACTTGTGCCTGCAGTATGTATGTGCAGGGGCTAATTTGAGGGACACTGGTCTTTTGACACGACACTTGTGTAAATTTTGATACTGTATTAAAACTATTTTTTTACAGTTCTGCGTAAGATTGGGTATCAAGTATCTGTGTTCATCTTAGCAACGGTAATAAATTATAGAATCTCACCGCTGTTTGCTGTCCTTTAATGACCGAAACCGCGAGGTGCTTGGGCTGACGCGCAGTTTGCTTTGAAGGAGCTGTTGGGAATGTTTCCTGCTGGGTGGAGAAATGATCTGCGTGTTGTGGATTTTGTTCACTTTCTCTCCAGGTCTCTTAAAAAAGCCCAGATTTGTGGACTTGCTTCTATCTTTTATGCTAACTGCGGTAGCTACTGTATGCATCCTGCACGGCCAGCGGGCGCCGTCAGGTTGCCACCAGCTGCGAGCCCCAGGTGCGGTGCGTTAAGTCCCCAGCCCTGCTGCAGGGGCAGCCTCGGGCACCTCCCTGGGGCCCTGCCTCCCCCCAGCTCCCACAGTGCGGCTTCAGGCGAGGACGGGGCGACATGGAGCTCCCGCAGACGCCGCCCTCAGGTAAGCGATGCTGCATCTTGGTGGTACGGGGGGAGGCTGGCTGTGTCCTGCCATGTGCCGGTGGCCTCCTGTGCCCACCACATCTCCATTCCGGGACCGGGCTTCCTAGTCCCACCACGGGCTGGGTGCGCTGGGGGAAAGCCCAGCCAAAGGGCTGCTTGTTTCTGCTTGTGCCACTGGGCAGAAAACTTGCACTACATTTTCTGGAAAAAACCCCACTTAGTACAATCAATATCTTGAAGCTGATCGATCCTGTGGGGGGCTCCTAAAAATGCAGCTTGCTAAGAGGAGAAAGCGAGCAGTGTGTGAAGAGGGGGAGTGCTCTGGAGGGGTCCTGCAGCCTTCTGATTTGTCTCTGCGCTAATGAATAAAAATTGTGTGGTAGTTACGGACCTTCCTCTCACCTTTCTTGCTCTCTGCCCACACGGTTAGGCGTTTTTCAGTAAAATGTAACCGCGGCAAGCATCGTGGACTCCTCATTCAGTTGTTTTTAGCATAATTCTGCTTCAGTTGAAAATTTGCACGTGTTGTTACGGGGCCATTCCCAGCTTCTGAGCAGAGCATGAATGAGCTGTAAAATTCACTATGTGAGTGAATTTTAAATAGGACTCGCATAGCAGATGTAGTGAGTGGATTTTACGTTCTGGAGTGGAGAAAAGCTGCTTTGCTGAAGGGTTAGGAGGTAAAGAATGGCAGTTTGATTTTCAGCAAGTGAAGGGAGCCCATTCCCCAAAGGTTGCAGTTGATGGACATGTTTACGAACGCGGCAGGAAGCCAGAGTGCCCTTTGCAGGATGTTCAGCGCCGCCAGCCCAAACAGCCTCTGCCGCTCCTTCGTGCTGCCTGCACCTCCCAAACACCACATGCCCCACGGGCTTTCCGAACCTGCCCAACTGACACCACTCCTGCTGGGGCACCAGTTCGTTTAATTCTTTGTATGTTTTTGAGATAAGTTCCAGGGTGGTGTGAATTCTTTATACAGATCTTATCAGTTTGGTATAGAAGAAAGTAGCTCAGCCACTTTTTCCCCCACGTTCAGGGCAGAAAAAGTCTTGATGATACTGTCCTTTATTTGGAATTCCTGCAGAACAGACTAGCAAACGCAGCTGCCAGATATATAACGCCAAGACCTTCTTATATCTCCACACTTGTCTTTTCCAGGCTTGGGTGAACCACGGGCACCGGGATCCCAGCCGTGAATGTCCTTAAGCCAGCAACTAGCTCTGCGACCGGTCATCCAAAAACCTGAAGGTAAGAACAAGCTGCCTGGAGAGCGGCTCTGCCTGGGTTTAATAAATAGAGGTTCTGCATGATTTAATCAACCAGCGAACAGGCATTTGCTGGGCCGCCTCATGATTACGGTCAGGCACTGGTCAGCCTGCCCAGGGAGGTGGCTGAGTCACCATCCCTAGAGAAACGTCTAGATGTGGCACTTCAGGGCATGCTCTAGGGGCAGAGATTGTAAGTTGTTTGGTTGGACTTGATGATCTTAAGGGTCCTTTCCAGCCATGAAGATTCTGTGATTACGGTACTTTCTAGCACGCAGTCAAGCCCAAAAGTGACGGTGAGGTGGCATGTGCCGGAGCTGGCAACTCACGGCTGATACAGGCAGGATTGGGAGTGAGGGGGAAGCAGAAACTGCAAAAGGAGGAAAGAGCAAATAATCTTCTTGCTAATAATGACTGGCTGGCTTTTTTCTTTTTTAAAGAAGAACATCTTTCCCCTCCTCCTCCTTGGTGAGTTCAGGCTCTTCGTGGGTGTTTTATCCCAGAAACAGCATGGTGTGGCTGAGATTTTCCATGTGTGGAAGAGAAACTTCAGTTTTCATGAAAAGCCAAATGCACTGTGGCCACTTCACAAAAAGATCAGGGAGGAGGGGAAGAGATGCTCCTGGGCACTTTGGTGGGGGGTCAGGCAACCCAAAAATGGTAGTGTGAATGAAAATAAAGTTTTAAATAATCTAATATAAATAAAAATAGTACAATGTTTTAAAAACTTCAGAGGGAACATGGACCAGAGACATAAACCTTACTTGAATCTTTCTTAACTGAGAAAGCTGAAACATTTCCGTGGGAGTAGTTAGAAAACTGAGAAATATTCATGGGGAAAGATGAAAAATAAATAAACCCCTAGCATCTTCTGGTATCGATATGAGGTCTTTGCTGGCCATGCTGGAGCCAGGCTCTGGGTAGCTCCAGCCCTGTCCAAGCATTTGTGGTTCGTCTCATGCTAATGGCTGGTGGGGAAGGACCCCAGGGACTTCATTACATGCTTCCACCTGAAACAGCTTCCCAAACACCTGGTTCACAAAGAAGTGCCAAAATAATAATAATGAATTGTTTAATATGTTTGTTAGAACATGATAATTACTCTCCACTTGAATAAGAATTTGTTACATTTTTCTCTTCAACGCTCTTCACGGCCCTGAAGCTTGACGTTTCCTTGCTGCGTTTTTCTCCGCTACTGTGAATATGTTGAAGTAAACGTTTAAAATAATTTATAAGTCTTCAGATGAAAAAGTAAAGGAAAAAATATCATAGGGAACTCTGGAAAGAAAGAGGACAAAGGGAAAGGGGTGGGGACCTGTCCTGCCAGGTGAATCTCGTGAGGTGTGAATCGCCTCCTGGTGCAATCCGTTCCCTATGCGACTCACCTGTGCCTGTGGCAGTCACCGAGGCCTCAGAGAAAGGCGTGGCTTCATGTTTTCACATGTGATTTTATTTTATTTTTTTTAGCTTTCCTTGTCATAAATGCCAGGGGACAGGGCTGGCCTGTGAACAGTAGTGTTCCCTAGGCCCAAACACCTCAGTTGCAGAGCAGGAGGGGGTTGATGGCATGTTTTTTTCAGGAAGCTTTGAAAGTCCCTAGTGACACGTGGACACCTTGGCTCAGGTGAGCACGCTGAGCCCTGTTAAACTGTAGCATCACTCATGGCTTAAGCATAAAGGTCGGAGAGTGAAAGAAAAACACTCAAGCTTTGAGGTGGCCTTTTAAAATAGGGTCCAGTTTGTTGTCAGAGTGGTGGGAACTGGCCTGAACATCAGTCTGTGGCATGGGGCTGTCGAGCCGCTCTGTCTTCACAGGCGTTAGACCTTGTAAGAGAGGAAACACACAACCTAAAAATACGCTATTTTTCTCCCCCTCCTGAAAGGAGTCTGTGCTCACAGACTGCTGCGTGTGCCCATTTAGAAAGCCCCAGAGCACCCCAGAGCCCACCCTACACAACCTTGAAAATCCCAGGAAAAGCACGCTACGAAACTTGGAAACGTTTCCATGGGAACTGTTCCTCTACTCCTGCTAGTAAAACGGACTTGTAACACGAATGATAACAGGGCCCAATTTCTGCACCAAACTACAAGCAGGGAACACTACAAAGGGAACCAGTAAAAAGCAGAAGTGTAAATCAACAAAACTGCTAAATTAGGTACGTGTGTGCCTTCCCACAAAAGACCCACAAGCATATAAACAAAGCCCTCAGGAAAAAAAAAAAAAAAAAGATCATTTTAATTATAGCACATTCAGCCAACATAAACCCCATGGATTGTGTGAAATCAGGTTTGTTCTTCTGATACACAGCAGGAAGCTCTGTAGCAGATCAAATACGTTCAGGGAGGCTGTCTTGCTAATTGCTGCTCCTAGCTGAGCCAAAGCAAACTGTTTAGACAAAGGAGAGAATTCACTTTTTATTTAGTATTAATTATGAAATAGCATGTCTGGATGGGCTTCACAATAACACTACACTTCCTGGGGAAAAAAAAATGTAGTCCTAATCCTGTGAAATAATAGGAGAATTAACCCCTTGCTTCAGGCTGGAACCCCAACATGTGCTTATAATGAAGTGCGAGATGAATGATGTCTCGAATAAGGCCTTTCCTTCAGTCACAGCAAATTACAAAACTCATTTTAAAGCCTTCTTTACAGGCGTTCTTGTATGTTCTCACCTTACATTGATGGTAAAGCAATGCATTCTTTTCTTTCTGTTGGGACTTTTACACTTCCTCTTGTTTTTTTTTTTTATTTTTTAAGCTTGTTGTTATGGCCATTTTGGAGCATCCCTTTGGCTTCTCACTACAGATTCTGGAGTTTTGTACAGGGTATTTTGGGGCTTGGATGTGTCACTTGGGCACTCTCACTTTGCGTTGCCAGTAGCCTACCAAATGTCAGCTGCAGGTTTTATTTTCCTCCTATGCTTTTCTCCTGCAGCGTGCAAGTGGTGTCTCAGAGCGGCTTAGCTGAATATTAGCATTGGTAGCCGTGGGCAAATAAAAACCGACATGGCAGGGAAGAAGCTGCGTTACTGAATGCCAGAAGCGAGTTGTTGTTGGACTTGGTTAAGCACCTTCTACACTTGGGCAGCAGGACTGGTGTTCAGGGCAGGTGGTCGCACGGCCCGGCCCAACAGAAGAGGGGAGCAATGATAAACTTACAAGTATGCGTGGCCAGGTTCATAGGAAGTGGATGAAAAGATGGAGTAGGAATTGGCTGGAGTTGAAAGCTGCTTCTTACTGTTGTGTAACACGTCCTAGTGATGGCTCTGGTTTCGCTCTCTTTCACATCAAGCTTTGAACGTGCATAACTGCAAAAACTGCTCCTTGGAGGCCTTCTGCTCTGAGTGGTGCCATCTAGAAAGACAGGTCTTCCACAGCATAGGAAGAAATCTTCTCTCCAAGGGAACAAGATATCACAGATAGCATGAAGGACCGCTAAGCCTCAGGCTCTGGGGTTCAGTTTCTGTCTTGCTGAACCACGATGCCCTCTGCCCTTGCTTAGCTACCTCCCGGCACCCACATCCATCAGCTCCCTGCGGAACCATTAGTCTGTTGGTCCGCACAATGTCACCCTTCTGCACCAGGGCACCGCGCCTTGCTGGCAGGACTGCCGGCAGCCTTACATGGCCAACGGGTCTCTCGGGCTGGAAGGAGAGCATATGGTAGATGCCTTTCAATGCTGAAAACACTTTAAAAATATATGTATAAAAAAATATCATAGGCATTGAGCCTTTCCTAATGAGGCACGAATTAAGAGCTGCTACTGAACTTACGCGCAGTGTAGTAAGAGAAAAGTATATATTATTAGTTTCCTAGTTGTCAGGATCAATATGTAGCATGGTACAGCCTGCCTTTTGCTCAGGTGCTCGCACATGCTGCGTGGGTCGGCATGCAGGTACACATGTGCATGCAGCAGGCTTTATCTGGAGGTTACCGAAACAAGCAGGACTTAGATTAGCTTATGGTCTGGTGCGTAGCGCAGTTAGAGGGTGTTCAGATGGAGCCTGGCACTCTTCTGAGCAAAGTCTGTTCTCTGCTATAACGCCCAAAAGGCAGCATCTTTCTCACGGTAAGGCTCTCGGCACAGTTCCTCAGCTTTCACGATCAGGGTACTGATCTGCTACCAGACACTTAAAAAGAGAACCCAAAGTAAAAACAAAAGCAAAAACATTTGTGGCCAAACAGCTTATTTGGATCTTGGCAGTCAGTGGCATCTGAATGAGTGATTTCAAAGTAAAACACGCTCCTTTGGGATCGTCTGCTCCCGCAGACAGGTAAAGCACCTCGAGTCCAGATGAGGTAACTGGTAGCTAAGAGGACTCCAAGCTTCTTCATTTAATCACAGTAAATAAACCACGTGTACATGTTAAACAAAAAAGATTTTGCCTACCAGAGATGAATTATAGTTACAGTTTTTTATTAAAGTGTTCATTTTAATTATTTTGCTAGTAACTTTAAAAGGGGAGAAAAGGTAAAATAACGAGGAACGATTAAACCTTGTCTCCATAATTCCCATTAATAACATTAGGGGAAAAGTGAAATAGACGTTGAAGGTGGTATACTCCGAGATGGCTTCACCAGAAGAGCAAAGCTACATAATTAGGACATTACTGTCTGTTTCTGTACAGGAAAATATCCGCTCTGTATCTGGAGATGCCACAGCCCATCAAGAAGGGCCAGCAGTCCCCATAGTTCAGGTGCACCCTTGCTGCGTCCCATGGGGAGGGCCTGGCCAGCTTGTCCCTCAACCCAGAGCTCGATGTGGCAAAGCAGAGCTGCCATCATCCTTCGCCCGCTTGGGAAGGGCTGTTTGGGCTTGATGCACCGCCCGTGTTTTGCAGCCACATGCAGAACTGCGCAAAGAGGGAGAAAGGCAGGAAGGCACCAGTATATTTCTGGAATCATAAATTATGCTGTATGTTACCTGGAGCTCAGTCGCTAAATTCTGCACTGACCCCAGTAGCATGTGGCTGTAATTAAGCCGTGTGCCAGAGCGGGTCTGCCCGGTGATTACACGTTGGGGCCTGACTGCACGCGACAGCGGAGGAAAGGGGTCAGGCACCTGAGGACATTGACAAGCTGCTCGTGAACAGACGAGCTGTTGCCACAATTTAATCAGGCTCTGTAAAACATGCTGAAACAACTCATAACAAGTAAAGAGGATAGGAGTGGCCTGCAGTCATCTGCAGGGAAGCTGTTGCCGATGCCATGGCATGTGCCAGCGAGGAGCTGTGTGCGGACAGGACTCGTGGGATGGACCGTACCAGATGTGCAGGGCTCCTCCCTGCACGTTGGTCACCCCTTGCCAACCGCAGTGTTGATCTGTGTGTGATCCACGGTTGGATTGTCCTCACGGTGAAAAAGGTTTCCTTGTACCTGCCCAGAATTTCCTGTGCTCCCGTTTGCATCTCATCCTTTCACCGGGCACCTCTGGGGAGAGGCACACGCCTTGTGCTCCAGCCTCCGGCCACCCTGGTTGCCTCCATGGACTCATTCCAGTTTGTCCACGTCCATCTGGGGAGCCCAAAACTGGACCCAGCACTCCAGATGTTTCACTGGTGCTAAGGACGGGGAAGGACCGTGTCCCTCAGCAGCCCTGTTTTATAAGTCCTATCATACTGTGGCAATAAAGGCTGTGTTGGTACTGTGACAGAATGGAAACTACGGGCACATTCGCATATAACATCCATAATCCATATGTGCTTATGTTAAGCAATAGCTTTAGTGTGTCTAGCAAAATGTTTCTGCAAGTGCTAATGGAAAATTGAGATTAATGTAGAGGCAGGCATGTGCCAGCAGTGTGCAATAAACACGCTGCTCTGAAGTAATTTTGGAGACATTTTCAGATTAAAAAAAAGATAGAGCAGTTACCTCAACAGCAAAAAAAAAAAAAAAAAAAGAAAAAGGTGACTACTTCAGACTTATCCGAGGAGCTTCGCTTGGCCCTTTGAAGCTCTTCCTTTTCTCAGATGAAAGGTCCATGTGACCGTATACTTGGCTTTTTCCCTGCTAATATCCCTGTCTTAGCAGGAGGAAGGAACAATGGAGAGAAGACGGCTTTTGATAACATTCAGACAGTGATCTGGTCCGCTACTGAGCGGGGCTGAGGCTAGCACAGATAAGGGCTTATCTTTGATCTTGATGAAATAATTGATGCTCAGTATCCTCCAGCGATGCTAATGTGCCAGTTGAAAACCTCCTCATCCATTTTGGTTCCGTGCTGTTGACAGAGGGTCCGAGGGGCATGTTCTGCCCGTCTCCCCGTCCCAGGCAGCCATTAGTGGACCCCGAGGACTCGCTTTCCAGGGTCAGGGCTGTGGGGTGCAGGGTCTGTGGTTTGGGACCAGCTGAGCACGTCAGGACATCTGGTGACTGTCTCGCAGCCTGTCGCCGCAGGACGTGCCCTGACGTGGCAGCCTGATCCGACCCGACCACACTCAGGTTTCTCTCTTGGGCTTTCTGTGTCAGAAGTGGGGAGGAGAACAAGGCTGGGTCCTCTCTCCCACTCCTCCTCCTCTCCCCTCCCATCTCTGGGCTGTTTCTCACCTGTTTTTCCTCACGCCTCGGTGCCGGGCGCCGTTTTGTCTGTGGTTAAGGCCCCCTGCCCTGAGGCGCCTCTGTGGAGGCTGAGGGGCCGGGCTGCGCCCTGGGCTGGAACCGGCTGGAACCGGCTGGAACCGGCGGTGCCCGGCGGGAGGAGCCCCGCCTCCCCTCACAGCGCGGCCGACGCCCGGGCACTCACACCCAATGCAGGTACCCGTGATATATATTAAGAATTCCCCCTGAATTTGCTCCCTAAAAGTAGACGGAGTCCCACAACAAGCTCTGCGTTTCCCGGGTGGGATGGAGGACCTCCCCGTCCCCTCGAAGGCAGGCGTGGGGAACGTGGTGCCCAGCCCCGCGGTGCCCGGCCTGTGCTGTGGGCAGAGCCAGCTCCTCCCTCCCCAAATTGTCCCCCTTCACGGGTATTTCTCCAGGCTGACATTAAGATTTGGGGAAGTTTTGAGACCTCCGTAACTCTTACACGTGCAAGGGCACAACCCCATCCCCTCACCAACTGAGCTCTGAGAATCTGAAGGGGAAAAAATAGGTTTGAATTTGGAGATTTCCAGTCATTTTGCGTCCGTTTCCTTGGGCAGAACGGCACCTACATAAATAATTTGTTCCTCTGCTTACTGCCCGTAGTTAACTGTGCATGCTCAGCAGCCATTGCTATCAAAGACTGAGGAAAACTTTTTGAATGCACCTTATAAAAAAATGTGTTCTAAGTAATTTTTGCTGCATTTTAGTTTTCTGTCATCATAGAAACCATATAAACAGCAAAGTCCATAAATCAGAGGGACTGCAAGAGGGAAATAGATTTAGTCTAATTATCCCATGCTATTCGTTTGGATGGGGAGGAAATACTAGGCAGACTGTTTTTGTTTTTTTTTTTTTTTTTTTTCCTAGGCATAATTAAATATGTTCCCTAAAAGGTTTTTGACTAAACTGGCTATTAACCACATTTGTAATTTCTATTTCACACATTATTAAGCTCTGTGTTCTGGTGGCCTGAACAAGAGGAGCTAAAATTATATAAATTGAGGGATGGTATTGGAAGAGAGCTGTATAAACGATCCAAAATAATGCTTTGGCTTGGTCTCAGTTCAGATGTGTCATGTAAGTTTTCATTCTTTACAGAGAAATAAAGATGACCAAAGGGCAGGAGAAATATGACTGCAATGCTGGAGTCTTAGCTGAACTATAACTGCACGCAAAAACTAGTTTTTTATTCTGTTTTCAATTACCTGAGTGATCCCTACGGTATTTAAACCCACTAGGAAAGGTAGCGCTGGTTTAGCAGGACAGACATTCACTTAAAAGGACGGACCCAGTTCCCTTCATGTTTCTGTTGCTGCTTCACGGACATAGTCCTGTTAACTGGGATTTCATGGGTAAAAATGACTGGAAAATTATCTCAAAATGATGCATTTTCTATTCTCATTTTGGTGTGTCCGTTGCAATTTCCAGAGGAGTTGGTAAACTACATGGAAATTTTCAAATCTAGTAATTAAAAAGGTTTAAAATTTAATTTAACCTCGCAAGTCCTTTCTTGTGGTGAAAACACGTTAAGCAGGTTTTATTTTGAAGCAATGGTTACCACAGTTGGTGGAAACGGCATGTCCATCGTTTGTGACTATTGGTAAATCACCATCATTAGCAGCTGCTGGGAATGGCCAAAGGGCCAGGAAGGGAACCAGAGATTGTAAACCTGTAACTGTGGTAAAAATGATAATGCGTGTTGAAAGGAAGTGACAAAGCTATTCCAATAAAAGAGAAATACAGTAGGTAAGCCCCTGAACTAATGCCATTTGATATACCTCAGCTCTAAGTTGATTTTCCCCCTCTGTACCTCCTAGGAAAATTTGGTCCATAAACAGTAGAAATCTAATTGTTGTGAACAAAAATGGTTGTACTTTGCAGGTGCTCTTGTGCCTATTATTACTATTAAATAACTATAGTAGAGCTCAGTAGAACAATTAGGTATTTATGAAAAGGAGACAGCTATGGTACTTGACAAACTATAATTCTAGTTGAATTACAACAAAATACAGCCATGTTGTAACTAAACAACAAAAAAAATATCTACTGTGTGAAGTGCAGCAATCTATACTTCGCCGTTAAAAATCAGCTTAAAGGAGTTCTAAAGGATGTTTTCCTCATTTTGAAGCTTAGCTTTTCAAAGGGCTTCAAGGAATTTACAGGATCTATCAGATATCTCCCGTTCCTGTTTGCTCCCATGTAACTAATTTATGCAGCTCAGAACAACTCAATGAGGAAGGGGAGATATAACAGGGGTAGTTTTACATGAATAAGGCACCGGCGTGGACAAGGTGTTCCTCTGCTCACGAGAACTTAAATTCATTTCATGTTTGTCTGCAATTCACTGGACGCTCTGCTAAAAGCTTCTTGTCAGAGGGGAATCTCTCAGATGGGATTTGTTAATGTCTTGAAGGATAATCCTGGGAACGTGCTCAGTGATGGTGCTTTGTAAACTGCCGACAGAGACAGGTAAGTCTGTACGGGGTTTTCTTTGGGTTTGTGGAGCCTAGGGCTAAAATGCACGCTTAGTTTGTTTGGTCCTAGCTTAGTGTTTATCTTAGTATGTGACTTGGCGTCGTTTTCTATGGTATGGTACCACAGGGGGATACGTGTGAGGGCCTGATGGCCTTTCCTTGGTGGCACCGCCCAGAAAAATACTGCATTTTGAACTCTGTCCTGGGGGAAGGTCCCTACAGTCCATTTCTGACTTCATCCCTGGGCCTTCACAATAATTTCGGAAAAGAAAGGCAGATCCCAAACAGCCTGATTAACACTATGATTATTAACACCCTTTTCCTCTATTTTAAAAATTCCAACAGGCACCTGTTGTTTGTTTGTTTGTTTTAAGTCAATGCAAAATATTTATTTACATGAAGAAATGCCTTCATCTGTTTGAAGGAGGGAGACATTTAGTTTGCACATAGTATTGCTGTGCACATTTGCTGCTGATTAGAGGGGTACGGCTCAGTTTGCAAAGCAAAGTGCCTGTACAAACGGATTTCTCCCCTTCGCCTTCTGGTCTTCCCAACTTGAGTTTTCCAGGTGCAGAATGGTCTTCACTCAGAGAAAAGTCCATCTGTGCTTTGCCGATGCTCAGAGGAATAAAACTTTGCAGATGAGAGCTGATTTCGGTCCTTCTCCTTTCCTGCCTTGATGCTGGAGTTAGTTTTGTGGCTGTGCCAAGCAAATTGGCAGAGGCTGCTGGGCCTTGCAAAATCATCCTGCTCCGTGACTGGAGCGGCTCTCCACTCCTTTTATCCTGTAGGAGTATCCGTTTATTTTGTGTACGATTTTCAGTCTGTTGGAGAAAAACCATTTATCCTGCAGACCATGACCATAAAAATGTTGCGTTGCGTGATGCCTTAGCTGTAATTCAGAGGAACCGCTTCTCAGCCGCTGACGTCGGGGGGGCTTCTCTGCTCAAAGCAAAACTGGGAGACAGAGAGAAATAATGCACAAAGGAGGACAGTTTTCTGAATGCCTTTGCTAATCCCACTTTCGTGGGTGTTGTGAAACTCTTTGCAATGTAATTGCAGGGGTGGTTTTGATCACTGTGTGCGTTGCAGCCCGCCAAATCTGAACGTCTATACGCGTGTCCCCCTTCTGGACAGGGAGCTTGTAGCAACAGAGAGAGGTTTCTCTCAAAATTTAGCAACGCCCATTTGTTGACCGGGGGAGGGTGGGGTGTAGAATGAATAACGACTGAAGTGTAACACCTCAGAATTTTTCGTATTGGGCAGGTCACAGCTCTGTAATACAAAGTACCAATGTAAAACTGACACTTTTCTGTAGTTTTTGCAGAGTCTGATTACTTGCCTTGTGAACAAGAGAGCTGTTCTTCCTGGGCTGTAAACCTGCTCTAATTCTCTGACACCCCATTCTTAAACAGGAACGCTTCCGCTGAAGGCCACAGTGCTGCACCAAGAGGAGCAAGACACCCCGGCATTGTGGCGGCTCTGGTTTGCTGGACTGTCACCTCGGCTCTCAGCACAAGCAAAAGTGAGTAGCAATTTCCAAACCGCTTGAGCAGATTTCTGTTTGCAAAAGCAGCTCCAAGCAGAGGGGCAGCAAGGAGGCCCCTGCCTGGGGCTGACTGCCCCGGTGTATCTGCAAGTGGTAGGCGGCAAAGTTCCCCAGCAGCTAGTACGCTTTAAAAAAAATATAAATTAATTTTAAAGAATACTCTTATCAGATGGTTTGTGCAATGTATCAATTGTTTGCATAAATAGATTTTTACTTACTCCAAGACTCACTGCTAATTTTATCGTGGTGGAGTGTTTAATAAATTACAGGAGACAAGAATAAAGAGAGAAGTCCAACCTTTGACTAGAGTACGAAGGAATAGTGTTGATGTAGGTTTTTTTTTTTCTCCTCTGCAATGAATGTACAATATTTTTCTCCATTACTAGCTGTTGGCTGTGGAAGTGAAAATATAGGGGTTGGTGACCCAACACCAAAGAAATGAGGAAATACTAGTACATAAAACCATTTGCACTAAAATATTAAACTTGTCCAGAAGATAAATAATGGTGTTTGTTAGTGACGGTAGGAGAGTGATGGTTTGCTATCAGCCCTCATAGTTTATCCCGTGCAGCGTCTTGCCTGTGGACAAAGGGCTTGATAGATGCTTTCACCCATCCTGGTATAGTAGGAATAGATTAAGATCTTGTGTTTCACACAAAATTCTGCCAAAAAGCAGAATTGATTATTAATTTGCTGAGTGTGCACCTTAATACTGCTGCAAATCTGTACGGCTGAGTCCACTTCAGGATCAGATGGTCTTTAAGGGACTAATGGCACGTGCCACAGCGCTTGTGCCTGCACACACACAAAAATCCTGCAACGGTTTTCTGCCTTGGAGGGACAGTCCTGCCCCTGTGTGATGCACGAGGTGAGGACATACCCAACCCGTTCCCATTTTTGTACTGACTTTTCCTTCCTTAATATGGGGGAGACACCTGCAATGCAGTTGGTGCGACAGCAGCTTCTCAGGGGTGTAATTAATCCGTATTTGCAGCATCACTTTTGCAGTACCTGCAGGTGAGTGTGCATTGGTGCAGCTGGATGTGATGTTGCCTTGTCTGAATCCCAAAAGATTATCATTAAGCAGTATTGTCAGCATACTTCATCTTAAAGCGAATAGTGCTGAACGCGTTACAAACTTTTAAAAGTGAGTTTCCCAAATTGATACTGTTGTAGGGCAAGAAATAAATAACTAGGGGGTTTGCCAGCGGTCAATCTTGCGTGGCCATTTAGAGCTGATGATGCAAGCACAGGTTGTTAAACAATTTTAAGCAGACCCGTTTTGAACCTTGTAAAACTAACATTTAATGAAGTGAAACACGGATCAATGGTAAACCTTGTGCAGTGGCTCAGCTGCATTGATTGCAAGGTTCAAAGACTTTCAGTATGGACCCGTTAAACATCTATAATGTTAGGGTTGAAATGATGCTTGACAAATGCTAACAAGGTTGAAAAGATGGTGTGGGTGTGTTTGCTTCCTGCTTTCAAATAATCTGATGCTTTTTAGTCAGTACGGAGGGTTGGGAAGTGGTCGGTCACACAGGAGATGCTCTGGGATCAGTTTGACTGGGTTGCAAAGAAGGGGACTTCTGTGCTGGTGCGGGCAGGAGGCACCACTGCAGCAGCTGGGGCTGCTGAGGGTGGAGGTGCGGGCACGCTCGCTCAACACTTGCATTGTGCAACACTTGTCTGTGTTTCCCAAGGTGACTTTGGGTGTTACATGCGCTGGTACAAGGGCTAAACTTGATCTGAGCGTGACAGACAGCAAATAGGCTCTCCCCCCTGCAGCACGGCCCCTCTGTGCTTTGTGTATGTGGCCGTGCGGATGGCTGCACAAGGTGGCCCCGGCCACGGGATAAGGACCTGCTGGAGACTGCATCTTCCACAGTGGCTGTTTGGTAAAGCAGATGAGAGTGTAATTTAGCTGTCTTTGGCTTTGGCATGCTAAAAGCTGGATCCTGGCTCCAGTCTGGTCCCCTAGCGAGAGGTCTGTAATTTGTAACCACTCAAGGATGCCGGCGGCTTTTTCTCTGCTACGCAGATATATGCTGTGCTCTGCAGCCTCAGCCGAATCGTGCACCCCCTCCCGCCTAGCAGCGGGGTGGAAATGGGAAGATGTATGATCAGGCAGACAGTACTGCAAAAATAAAATCGATACAGATCAACCGAAGAGTTTTAATCTTGCCTTGTAATAACTATCTATCCATCCGCCATATACATTACACACGTTTTATCATTGAACACTGCTTGGTTGCAAATCAAAATATCGTGATGCAACATAGTATATATAAATATGTATACACACATCAAAAATGCACCCTCTTCTGCGTGCATGGAAACAAAACCAACCAACTTCCAGGGCAAGTATAGCAGAGCAGGGCCATAGGCAAGTAACAGAGTTTGGGTCCTGTGTTTGACCCTGACAGTTCACATTCCTGTTACCAGGTCGGATGACAGTCATGCACTTAACACCTGGGTATAAAGGGTTCTTATTTTGTAAACCAGCAACTACCTCTCCCAAATATATTCTGACAACAGTAATTAAAAACATAGCAGCACACCAGGGAACTGCTAAATATAGTATGGCCTGAAGGTATAAGCTTATGTTTGCTGGACTTTTTTATTGTGATTCCCTCCCCCCCCTTCTATGGATGGTGCAGAAGAATTTAAAGGTTGAGTGAGCAAACCAGCAGTGGGGCAGGAGAAAGAAAAAGGATCCCTACCTCTGCCACCAAGGCATAATGAACAGAAATAAGGAAAGTGCATAAAGAAATAAAGGACCATTAATTCAAAATGAGCTTTTGCTAGCCTATGGCAGATAAAGCTCCTGCCCATTCTGGGATAAGGAGAAAGCAATGCTGAACTAAGAAAGTGCAGGGCCTTGAGCACAGCGGGACATTCGCAACACACTGGGAGCAGCGGGACATTCGCAACACACTGGGAGCTCAGAGCTGGGTGGCTCTGCTGAAGCTCAGCCCTGGCAAGCACCCTCCAGCCAGGGCCACAGTGGTCCGAGACATTGCAGCTCACGTGCAAGACATACTGCCTTTAGGAAATTATTTTCCTTTAGGAAACGCACAAAGAGGAAGAGCCTTAATTCTCAAATGTCTTAATTCAAGATCACTTGTTGTCACTGCTGCAATAACACAAATTTTCCTTGTTCTTCACATTACATTATTTATTTTACGGAGGCTGAATGAAGGAGAGCGCTGTCTCTTGCTCTGTGGTATGCAAACGGGTATGGATGGTTTGGCACTTGGTTTAACAGCTTACGCTTTTAAAGACTTGACATCTTGTTTGTACTACCTAAATAGATATATGCTATTTCCGGGAGCTGTTGCTACTGCCGGGCTTTTATGACAGTCTTTATATACAGTTTCGTTTTTGGTGTGGGAGAGGTCACAGCATTTTGCTAACTCAAAATACCTGACACTGACAAGAGAAAACAAATTTCATTAAGTAAAAAAGGGGTCAGCACCGTACAGGTTGATTATTTATAAATAGTGCTGCCAGTCAATACCTGATGGTTTATTGAACTTAATGAAACTCCTAGTAGCCAAATGTGTATTTTAAGAAGGCATTTGACCTTGGGTATCTCTCCTGCTGGGGGGATGCTGTCTGCTGTGTCAGTGGTTCAAAATCAATAACCTGCAGCACTGCCTTGTGAGGGTTCTCTTATTTAAGGGTGATATTGTAAAATGTGACAATATTCTGCTGACAAATGACTCGATACTGATATCCCTGTGGGGAAGGGTGGGCAGGGTTATGTGGTGACTCTAAAAATGCAAGGATAATGAACGAGGAAAAAACTGCTGGAGATGCCATTTTATGCATTTAGCGCTTGGGTCTGCTGCCCTTGCGTCAACCTTTACCATCACAGTCTGTGGGTGCCTGAGCAAACCTGTTTTTCTGTTGTATTTCACAAATTTCCTAAGATTGTTAGGGCTGTGAAATTCATAGTTATTCTCCTGCTTTTACTAATGTTAGCAGAGTGAAGACTTCTGGATGTGGAAATTATTCTTGTCTGACTTGTACACAAAACTGAGGCTTTACCCCAAAAATCAGTGCCTAAGTTCTCACTCTTAGGGCTGGCTGGACATTTTATGCTGTTGTCAATAAATAGATTGAGGGTGAACACCAGAGAGGGAGAAGAGCTGCCTGGTGCAGGAGCAAATGGGGATAAACTAGCAGCGGCTGCATTTATCGTATCAATTGGAAGAGGGCTTCAAGCAGAAGTGTCGTCTTATAAAAGGTGAAGAAAAAGTTGTATTTCTCTTTAAGATCAACATTGAGTTTACATGAGGGGCTGTACATGGGTAGACAGACAGTTGGGTTCATTGACTTTGCAAAGAGATTTTTCTGTATCTTAAATGTTTAAGGCTCCAGACTGACCAAGATATTGCACATAGAGGAGCTTCAGTACACGGCATTGTTTCAAGGTTGTTGGCACTATTCATGGCCTAGATTGAACGTGGGTTTTCTGGGTTCCTGGTTTTGGAACTGGGATACGTATCAAAGTTGAGATGCTGCATAAACTTAATATGAAATAGTTTGACAAATCTACTTATGCCAAACAGCTGCTCTGTAACTTGGGTTTTAAAATTTATAGCTTTTCGGAAGAATAATACTGTTAGTTTCTTGTACGCATGCCTATAATGGCTCCAAATGTTCATCTGTGTAAATGGACTCCTGTGTCTTTATCTTGATGCAGACTGACAGTAAGAGAAGCAATAAATGCAAGTGTACAAATCGATGTGTAATTGCAAATTTCTAAAATAACTTTTTTAATAACATCTTTTAAATGCTTTATGTACTAAAGGGCTCGGCAGGTCTCTTCATAATGTACAGTTTGATTAATTCAAATGAGAAAAAACAGTCATGCAGACAGGCTTTATAGCTAATGAGCAGGATGCATATAATATGCTCTGCCTCACTAAGGTATTATTGTCAGCTGACATTTTTGCAAACTCCCATGGAATTTATTTTGCATTAACTTCTGGTAGTGCTGATGGAGCTTGTGAAGTATCGCCTCTTTGTCTTGAGACTTGAACTAATTCTCTGTGCAGATTTTTACAAGTTTCTTTTGCATAATTCTGAGTTATGCACATTTTTAAGAGCATTGCACATTGTAAAGGTTATCCCAGCAGAATAGGCAGTAGAGTAGACAGTAAATGGCATTCCTACAGCACTGTGGGTTAAGTTGTCAATCATAAGCAAAGACAGTGGACCCGTAAGTCTCATTTTTTCTGTTAATAAGTCTTAAAAGTTTGTTGACTGTTTTAGACCCTCGTACATTACCTGTGCAATGTGTTTTTAAGTATAAATCCTGGACCTTGACAAAGAGGGCTGGTTGCCTAACCTGAAGGAACCTCATTGAGACACTTCTAGATGATGAGTGGTAGGAACTTTCTGATAACCAACAGATACCTTCTGGTAGAGGCTGGGGTTGTGTCTCCAAAAGAAGACATCCCAAAACATTGCCTGGGTGCTTTGGTCTCTCAAAGTAAAATCTTCATGCGTGAAAAAGAATCAAGTCTCGTTTGCTTTTGTATGTGCTTTAAGTAATCCCTTACTTAAAGAAAACACATTTTTGGTAAGCATATTGGTGAGCACATTTTTGGTAACTCTCTATGAATGGTTTTAGACTTGCCTGCACATTTCCCAGGACTTGGGTATGTAATCAGAACCAGTGTCCCTCCATCTCTTTCAGACATTTGATATGAATAAGTGCATTGCTGTAGTGAAAAACAAACCACAGCTATACTTAGCATATGTAAAACCCTGACTCCCTCCTCAACTTCACCAATAAATATTGCTGAGAAAACATCTTGAAGGGAAATCCCATTAATAAATCCTAATACGTGGTTTTCTTCAATGAGCTTTGACATTGTTTGAATACGTGCCTATCTTGGACCATGTGTAGAGCACCTCCCAGTATTCTCTACCTTAAACTTCAGTAAGCTCATTTAAGCAGGGAGCACTTCATTTCCCTTGCTCAATCAAAAAGCATTTTTTGCTCTCTAGCTTCTAAAGTCACCCTTTTACAGAAAAGGTTTGCTACCCTGAAAGAAAACAGGCAGAAGAAAACAGAAGAGGAGCTGCTAAAGAGATAAATGACAGACTCGGCCTTAAACCCTGCACTTGCAATTTATTTGAAGAAAATGTTCAGGGAGTGCGAAGACGGGACATCTGTTTTACGTTATTCCCAAAGCAACCTGCTTATTCAGCTGCAGACATCCCCACCTGCTCCTCTAATGAGCTCAGATCTCACAATATTCCCCATTCACCCCTTTGAACCTGGACAGAGCTGTCTGAAGCAGAGGGACGCTGCCTAAAATTTAGCATAGGGTGAACCCTCTGCACACATGCAGTTGGAGTTTCTTTAACTCCCACGCTATTGGAGTTTTGATGGCTAAATTAGGCGTTACCGCACATGATCCTAATGTAGGATGTTGTACGTGAAATCAGAGCAGTCTTGGGGCTGGCGAGGAGTTTGGGCTCTGGCCTTCAAGAGAGAATTTTTCAGTGTGATCCTTTTCTAATGCACCACTGGCACTTGACATTTACAATCGACTGCTTACGCAAACTAAGGAATAGCAGAAAGAAACTGATTTTTTTTTTCTCCCTGTGCTTTAATTTTATAAAGTAAATATCACAAAGAAATGCTTTGCAGGTGCTTTTTAGCACGGTGAGCATAACGCTTGGGGAATGCAGTTGAAATCCTTGGCCAAGGCTGCAGAGTCACTCTGTTTCAAAATTCATATGACTTTGGTGAAAACTCTGGACCAAGTACTCACAGCCTGCAGAGATGCCCGCAGCAGTGGAAAAAGCGCTCCAAAGTGGTGCAGTCATCTGCTCAGGCAACCTTGTTTGTACCCTGTAGGTAGATGAAGGGAACACCCTTGAAACTTTGCAGAAGCGACAGATCCTGGTCGGAGCCCCCTGGGTCTGAAGGTGTCCATGGCAGCACTGTGCCTGCACTCCTTTGGAGACTGGTGATTGAAAAATGTGTTCAATTCTATCTGAACATTTTGAGCTGACTTCTCTTGACCTGTACAGCCGCATAGTAAATGGGGCAGCAGCCGAGGCAAAATACGTTGTTTTTAGACTCCTAGGGAAAGATTCCTTCTCTGGTAAAAACATTCCTGAGAGCCTTTCTATTTGTCCTTCCTTATACCATACTATTTTTTTCTCTCTGTAAAGCCAGGTACACATTCTCAGATGCAAATCCTGTCATTCAAGGAGAAGGACCTTTGGTGTTACGCTAAACACTGCTTTTAATTTGCCATTTACTTTGTGTAATGGCTTTTGCCTTTTACCAGCCACTGTTTCCTGGGCTAGTCTTGACAGAAGAGGATGGTCTCTGATGGATTCCCGGGAGGGCTCAGTGCAGCATCCTTAGGATGTGGGCAGCGACTTAGGAAAATAAGTGAAAAAATTAAATTCCTCATGTTGACACCTTCCAGTAAATATTCTCAAATAATTTTAAAGAACATGACAAACTTAATGTACCAGGCCTTCCGACTGTTTTTCTAGCAACAAATGATGTTGTCTCCTCCAGAAGCCATAGGGATGCAGATATGTGTGGGGAGCAGTGGGCAGCCCCTGTCCAAACCCAGAAGGCTGTGAAGCATGTGGCTGGATTCAGGCACAGGGTGAGGCAGTGTACTGGAGTTGATGCAGCCACTTTGCTGTCATATGTACAGTTTTGGTAGTGTAAAAGGGAGTTGTGTAGGAATTGTGAGATGGAATAGCTGTATCTGACAGCTCTGAAGGTGTTATCTGTAGTCACAGAGCAAAAAGAGCATCTCTGGAGTGGTGAAAATGGCTTCTCGGTGTCATCTGAAATATCCCCAGCTGTGAAGGAGACAGATTTACTCTCCTGATCAAATAACCTTCCTGGTTTTGTCATCCTGAGCAAACAGAGACTCATATTCCTTGTTCGTATTTCATTTCCTTTGCTACAAATTTTTCAGAGGGTCAGGGTAGGTATCAACAGCGTTTTTTGGTGCCAACACAATCCTGGCAATAAGACTGGGATGAGCTGCGGTGGTGGCTGCAGACCATCCTGGGTGATGGCTGGAGGCACTGGAGCTGCTTAGCAGCTTTGCTTGTGCCTCTGCTCCCCCTGCCAGGAACCTTGTCTCACACTAGTGGCCCCCTGCCATGTGCCGAAAGCAAGTTGCAGCGAGACCATAAGCCGTATGATCAGCTAAGATGTGAAATCCGATAGCAGTTGTGGAGGTTAGATGATTATCAGAAAGCTTTTATATAAATGCTGGGTTGAAGGAGCCTGTGGGATTCTCTATAACAGGAAATTTTGTGTCTGTGTTTTGGACCTGACTAGCTGAAACTCATCAGTAGTAACATTATGAAGGATGTGTGAAAATGTGATCTGCAAAAAGCAAAGAGAAACTGCATATAGTGAAAGGAGATCTGCAGGTAAGTGTTTCAATAAAGACCACTGTAAGAATCGTCTTTTTCATAATGGTAAAAGGCAGATCCTCTCTGGGATGCTGTCTCCCAGGAACAGCCGATCCAGAGAACAGAGCTATGACTTTCTCTGTTGGAGTGAGCAAGAGCAAATAGCCGCTTTCTCCACAGGAAAAAAAATTGGCAGTCATTTGTTCGCCTGATGCACAGTGCTCATGTGGAGCACTCAGATTGCATCTAACTGCAGCATTTCCATTTGTAAAAAACCATCTCATGCTGATTAGTTTTATTGGGTTTGGCCAAATGCCAGGTAAAAGGATGGATGACGAAGGCGGTTAATACATAGCTATTGGCATGATGCTTCACAGGTCCAGATATGCTCCATTTCCCATAGCTTTTGGTGTGTTTAGCGACTGGTATTACATAGCCGTTGCATATACTCAGCCAGCGTAGATAGCATAATACATAGTTAAGTGCCTTTTCCAATGCCCAGTATTAAAATTTATGGTATTTAAGTTGATATATCTGTGGAATTAAGTATAATGGTTTTCTCTTTGTAAATGGGTGGATATTTCCTATTATTGGCAGTTAGGCTTGTTGGGGCAGAAAAAGAAATGAGAACAGGGAGTTACAGAAGGTTGTAAACTCGGTTTAGCACCAACTATATACAATTGGTGGGAAATGGCAATAATAGCTGGAAACTATGGCATGGTAGAAAAAATTCGAATCCTCACTGGAAGAATGTCTTTGCTATTTGCAGCCAATATCACATGCTTAGTAACTTAGTTATACATTGATTTCTGTAAATGATACTTTAGCTCACAAGATGGCATTTAGCATATTAAATCAAGTAAAGAGAAATATTGGGCTGTTGGACCACACAGGGCAGTCAGGGCTCTCTTCTCGCTTAGGCATTACTGGCAGTGGTCTGATAACTGTTTACTAGGACCATGAGAAATGTGAGGCTGTTATAAAAAAATCTGCGCACCATAAAAACTAGCCTCTTTCTTAGCAGAAAAGCCCAAAGCACAAGCCCTTGTCTTGAAGCTAGAGATGGTCCCTTCAGCCTGGGACTGAGACGTGCTTCAAGGGGAGATCGTTAGGGAAGTATTTGTCACTGCTGTGTGTATTGCACCTCTTCCATGAATAAGCAGGCATCTTCCAGTCCCACTACTGTAGTTTTTTCTGCAGTGAGAGAAAATGTTATTTAGGCACAGCAGATGCTGAGACCCATTGGAGCACTGACCCTAGTGGTTGAGAGCACTGAAGAAAGATTAATAGCAAACTAACAGAGTTTAGATATGGCTGAGGTTTTTTCCTTCCTCCTGAATGACTGAACAGCTTATTCACTCCTAATTTGAAAATAAGAATAAAAAGGGGGCATCTTCAAAAAGACTCAGTTACCCTTGAGGTTAACAGTGGTTTGTGTTGCTCACTAACCTTGCCTGCAAATCTGGCATTAATAATAATAAGTGGCTGCAGGATCTCACATGATAATAGCTGCGGGCTTGCAGCATATGTAATAGGTCAGTACCCTGCACCATACAGCTAACTTGCACAACACGAACAAACCAAGTGTGGAAAATGCAAAAGAACAGCTTATTCCCATTAACCACAGGACACTCTGTAAAGTAACTTCATATCCCCACTTAAATTATGTCCCATTTAATTCGCTATCTCTATTACTTTCAGTAAAACAATTGATTAACTCTGTTGATATTGTTACCATTATCTCTGTCAGCCAATATATTTGTCTCAATCTAGGCTTCCTTTAGGGACAAGACAGTCCTTGATACCTCAACAGACTATTTGCAGGTATCAGTTTTGTTTAAGCATTGTGACGGCTGGCTTTAACGGGCTGATTTCATTCCTGTAATATTCGTGTTAATAACAATAACTTTTGAGAAACCCATTAAAAGTCTGGGATGGTAATTTAAAAGAAAGGTCAGATGCACTGCTCCCCATTCAATTATGATCAAGTTAGTAACTTTCGATGGATACATTAAATGATGCTGTCATCCCTGGGCATATCACAGAATCAAAATTAGGCTCCTGTTTCATTCAGAGTGTAAGTAACACCTGAAATGAAAGGGTCTTCTAGCTAAAGTAGGCGTTTTCAACAGAGGCAAGGTTTGCTGGTTTTAACTGTATTCAGCCGATATTGGAGGTGTCTGCCAATAGACAGCAACCCATAATCTATATATAAATTAAACAAAACCCCTTCGTGACAAGAATATTATTAAAGCTGCAAAGTCAGACCCTTGAAGGTGAAGAAATGCCAGCATCAAAGTTTACTGGGTGACCTCAGTTTGCCCTCTCCTTCCGCCGTGCACATGCATAATGATGCAGCTTATAATTACACAGCAGAAGTTACCATATTTTTATGCCATATCTCTGTATTCAGTACCTGAAACGCCCTTGTTCTTGGGGCTATGCAGTGCTGGGCCCTTGGCTCGGGACCTTTATTACCTAAAAGAATAAGGTGGTTTATGGAATAACACCAGATTTCTGCCCTGGAAGGAAATGTGTTGGGGGTGTTGGGCTTTTGCTTCCGCGGTAACTCAGATACCCCATTAAAGTCAGACTTGCCACATTGTGGATAAGGATGTGAGAATGGGGCTCCACGCTTGGACAAGTGCTGTCCGAAATGGGCTGTGGGATTTGTATACAATGCTGTCAGCAAAAGTATACTGGAAGTCTTTCTGGAGCTTCCCCTGACATTATGTGGCTCTGTGTCTGTGAGCGTATGTGTGTCTGGTGAGCACTGGTGGGATTTTAAGCTCATTTAAAAATAACACTTTATAAGGAAATACATTTCTTGGGGAATCTGGAGCATCATCCTGGCAAGAATAAACAGGGCAAATTTCACCAGTCATCTCCTCCTGCATTTTAAACTTCCTATATACTCCTGGTCCTAGGTAGTATAAAAAATTATTTATATTTTTTTAAAATACGTCAGGAGTGTATTGTTATGATTTTTACAGAACACAAATGGCAATATTTGCAACTTCCAGAATAACATAAATTAATGAGGTATGATTTTTTTTAATCTCCTTTAAACAGACTTAGAAGCAATGCAGCTACAGTGACTGATGGCGTATCTCACTGGCCACTTCAGCAAATCTGTTCCTCTATGATCTGCATAAGCCCAGATCCCTGCCATGGGCATGGAGTGCTCTCAGCATGGCTGGAAGGAGCACAGCCTCCGCATCTGAGTGTGTGTAAGGGGGCATCTCCGTCGCCCTGGGGGGTACCTCACCTGGCTTTAGTATGCTCCTAAGTTTTTTGATCTGTATTAAGGCTCTGCTAGCAGTGGAGCCAAGGCAAATGAAATTGGGACTGGTATATGTATGACTGCTGTGCTCCAGTCAGAGCTTCCAGCAGTGTTGAGGGCATGAGATCAACTACAGATCGAGGCTGCGCTGTGTTCTCAGCTTATCTTTTCATTCTAAATGTTCTCATTTTTGTCTTGGGTCCCAGTTTTCTCATTGTTAGATCTGGAGGCTGACTTTGTGACTGTCTCCGTACAGTTTGGGCCAGAGGGTGTCTCAGCATGTCATCCTGTACAGAACCTGCCTACCTGTGACATAGGGATCGGTGTTTGCAAGTGCTTTTCTAGTCTCTCTGAAATAATAGTGGAATATAGATATTTAAGCATGAGAGAAGAACTCAGGCCCAGAAAATGAATAGAAAATCAGCTTTTCAATATTAACTCTTCAGTTGCTGTAACTCTATTATATTGTGTGTGCGTAGTGGTCTCTTGTTTGGAATTTATTGATTGTAAGGACAACAAAAGGGGAAAACCCCCCAGTTTTATTCAGCTTTATTTTTTTGATGGAGATGTTGGAGAGGATAGAGTAAGTTTAAATTTCTGGAACAAATGTGTATGTTTACACATGAAAAGTTCGATTGTTCTCTTTTTAAAGAGAAGATTTTGTTTAATACTTGAGTTTACTCTTGCTTCAGAAGGCAAAGGAAATCCTGGTATAGAGCCAGAGACAGGGAGTCATAACAGAAGTTATGCTGAAATTAGACATGAAAGATTTTTTTAATCTTTTGTCTCTGGAGCCCGAGAGAGTGCTCCCTCTCCAGTGAAGGCATTGCAAAAAGGGAAATTCAACCTCATTGAAAAATGCTTTATTCCTTTGAGACAGAAAAGAAAGTTTAAGGAGAAATATTTTTAAGAGCGTCAGTCTTTCTTTCTCTGGTCAGACTGTGCAAACCCACCACTTCTAGTTCAATTTGTGGTTTACTCTGCAGTTTTAAACGTCTGGCGACAGATGACCCAAATATCAGCACAGACTCCTTCAAGCCCAGGAACTTCATCCCTTGAAGACACAGGGAAGAACAGAAATTGTATATAACTTTATTCATTGAATAGTTTACTTGAACGTACAATGAATCTAGCAAAGGTCAGATCCTGGCATTAGAAGTTTTCAGAAATGGAGCAAAAATTTTAGGTTGCACTGGATCTCACCAGTAGCCAAAGGATTTGCAGATCAAAGTGAGTGTCACTCACCTCCCAGGGCAGACTCAGTGCAAGAGGGTCTGCTTTCTCCGGCAGTTTTCCTCAGCATTTAGTGGCTCTGTGTGATTTATCCTTCAGACTTGGTTTCTGGAAGGGAAATACCATTCCCGGAGGCAGGATCAAGCTGCTAAAGGTTGTTCAGAAGAAAAATACCACTGGTTTTATTTACAGAGACAAAACTTCACCTGTGAGGTTTGCAGCATCAGCCTCAGTTTTCATTCTTATGGTAACAGCTGGAACCAGGGGCGTGCAGGCAGAATGAAAATCCACTGGGGCTTGTGTTAGGGAGAACTGTGTGTTCACTGTTTCGCTTTTATTCTCTTCAGTTGCATTTGCTCACACAGGGCTGTAATCTGGTAAGCCTCCATTTCAGGTAGCAATTTAAAATACGGAAGGACATGCCTAAATTGCATAGATCTGAAAACTCACGCGGAGGTTTGCCTCTCCAAACTGGAATATCATTAAACTCAGCAGGAAAGTGCTGCAAATGTAGTGTAAGGGAAAGCCACGTCAGACTCGTGGTGTAAAGGCTGTGTTTCTGAGGCAGGTGTCTCAAAGACAGCGAATATATGCAGGTCACACTCACAGCTAAGGAACATCCTTGTACCCTTGTGGAAGAGTTTGTCACCTTCCCAGGCACATAAGGTTGCGGGTTTTTTTCCTGGGCTAGGCTTGTGCCTGAAGTGCTTGCAGCAGACTAGCTTGCTGTCGTCTCGTTGGCTTACTGGTTTGCCATTTGCAATTAAATCCAAATGTATATACATGCATTCCCCAAAAGAGAAGAATCTGCTTGCAATGAGCTTCCTAGGTGACAGGAATCCAACTTCCCAACTTGTTCACTTTCTTTGACTTTTTGAGCATGGAAAGTTACACGATGCACCAATCTGCAGGGACCTGCACGCTGCCTCTTAATTGTGCACCGTAATCAGCCGCTTGTTTGCAACCCTCTGCAATGACTTAGATTTGTCCTCCAGCTGAGGGCACGACAGGAGCCGACTCTGCAGGCAAAAGGCATGAAGGAAGCTGAAGTACTGCTGAAAGCCTCTGCTTCGATGCTGTGAGGCTGATTGGGGTTGCGCGAGTGTAACTTTTTGTAAACTTTGGCTCTCAGCATATACCTCAGCATGTATTTTATAGTGTATTGATTGGTAAAGGAAGCATAAAACACTGCATAAGCCCATACTCTCTTTGGTAATTTCCATTACCCAAGGCAAAACTGGACCCAAAGGGCTGGGATCCTAAAAAGCTTTAATTCCCCTATCAAGATATGTATGACCCTGGATTAATTTGAAGTCAGGAGAAATAGGTACCACTCAGCATTTCACAGGAGTTTGCAGGCTCACAGGAATGAACCCATGATAAACACCACACTAAAATTCTGCAGGGGTTAAACTGGGTGAAGCAGGAGAAACATTCATTGCATCATTGGAGGTGAGGAAGGTGCAAAGTTGTTCTGCTTTCACAAAAAAAGGAAGAGTGAAGGACGTGTACTCTTGCCTTTTTTTTTTTGCTTTGCAGTAGTAAAAATATGTGTATAAGGTCTGTAGAAAAATGGGGTTACTCAGAGTTGTGAGAAAACACCTCTCACCCAACCGGCAATAAGAGTGGGCTGTTGCAGAAATGAAGAGCACTGGGATGGTCCAAGAGAGGTGTGACTTTGCTTGCTTGAGTTGGCCGTGATTCAGGTGCTCCTCTACCTGGAGAACCAAAAATGTAAGCATAGAAATGGCAGAATAACCGCAACGTTGAACCAAAGCACAATGTGCGCAGAAATTAGTTAAACAAGGTCTTACGTGTTTGCACTCTGTAACCGTGAAATTATGCTTGTGGAAAGCCTGAAGTGGATACGCTTAACCTGAGGCTGCTTCAGCCTCAGGGAGGAGATGAGCCTACAGTGTGGGATGGCTCTTTGGGTCCTTCCTGAAATATTTAGCTTCCAGAATCCTTTCTGGAGCTTTAGCCTTTCTCTTCTAAAACAATCATTCACTGCCTTGATGAAATGTCATGAAATATAATCTCTATAAATATAATTGCTGCAACCCTGTCTGGATTGAAACCTATGCTATTATATCTTAGGACACCAAGAAATGGTGGTGTGGTTTTCTTCAGGGCAAAATTTCTTACATTCTTGAGAGCTTTTGGAAAAAAGTGTTGTACAAGGCGTGAAAATCTTTGATGGGGAAGTGGAAGAGTGAAATAAATATGAATTATAGCTTAGTTGTTTCGCTTTTGAAAGGTGAGGTCTTAAATTTCTGAAGTGGACATCTAGATGCTAAAAGGCATAACTTTTACAATTTATTACAGCACATTTTCTCCTTTATGTCCGATAAAACAATACAGATGTTATTGACGATACACCTCTATCATAGCATGTAATATATACTTCAACTCTGTTCCCTCAAACCAGGATACCATGGGGCTGTGTTTCCTTTACTTTGTTTTGCTGGTCCATCTGATGGGCAGAGGTTGGAATGAGCTTTAAAAACTTGATGGATAGTGATGCCAAATCAGCAAAATGATAAAAAGGTCATGTAATCCATGTTTTCCTGCAGTGTTTAACTGGACTCGGGTCTAGGCCAGACCTGGCTTTCCGTGGGTTGTGCTTGACCAGGAAAATAGACGTATGCTGCAAATGAAGTTTTGTACCTTTTTTCCTTTACTGTGGGGGAAACTGCATCTTGATATTGCAGAGGGAGTGAACTTGGAGAAACACAAGGAAAAATGCAAATAAATGGAAAAAAAGAAAAGTCATGTACAGTTCTCTGTCTGGGCTAGAAGAGGACAGTGAGCTGACAGAGCAGACTGAGGAGTGCTTGCTCCTTCCGATAACACACTTACTCCAAAGACCAGGTTTTAAAGCCAGGGACAATATTGCTTCTAGGAGTAATTCAAGCTGCAGCAAATAGGCACGGGGAAGGAGCTTGGCTGGTTATCCCAGACCTGTTTATTGTGTGCTGCTTCCTCCTCGCTGCAGAGCAGATGGTATCTGCATGAGGTACTGACTTCAAAAGCAAATATGTTTGCAACCCAGGCAGAGTTTTGCCAGCTGTCAATATGTTTGTTGTACACATGGTGAAAACTGGGCCAATTTATGAGAAGGGAGTGATTCTGCACGTGTCCCCATCAAACCAGGCATAGCACTCAGCAAGAAAGTGTACTTTTAGTAGTAATTTGTGTTTTTAATGATTTGTGGTACTTCTGTACAACCTCGCATTTCAGGAGGTTCAAATAAATCTGACTTCATTGCCTTCAAAGTGCTGCAAGAAATAATCAGTGGTTGGGCAGAGTGCAGCACAGGCTGCACTGGGCACCCGGGGATAGCCCAGGGACTTCAGAACTACGTATTATCAAGCTCACAGCCTCAATGCATTGGTTTCAGCCGAACAATAAATCAGTAACTAATTTCTTTACCTACCGTAAGGGAAAGCAATGAACTTAGAAAGTATTGATGTTCAATTTCCTTACATTTAAACATACATATATATATAAAAAAATGTATATTTTATATATACTTCACATTTACATTTAATAGCTACACATTCTTGTCTATATTAAATATAAATATATGTACTGAATACATAATATAGCCAATATAGTAAAATATATAACGTATCTTTTCTTATATTTGCTATATATGGTTCACTACACTTCCGTTTATTAACATGAGTTTTAATTAAGTCTAGTGAACATTTTATTTGTCTCCTGTAACAGTTCAGTAAAGAAGTAGGACAAATTCCAGCAATAATTGCATTTAATCTCTTCAGGGAAAAGAGAAAAAAGATATATTATGCTTTCTAATGGTGAACATTAAGGAAAACATCTTCTGAGAAGATCTAATGTTGGGTCGAAAAATGCACAATTACATTGTTCCTAAATAAAGTGATCCTGCATATATGTGTTTAACTTTACACAAGACTGAATTATATTGGGCTACTCCCATACTTAAAAGTAAATGCATAGACATTTTCTTTAATATTTTGAAACATAACAAAAAATGGGGGTAAAACGTCATAAAAATCACAAGTGTTTGTTGCTCCATCTCCCTTCCTGCCATCTCTTCAGTGTTTGAAGTGCTGATTTGGCCGTAACTAGCAACTAGCTTGTGAAATAAATTCCCTTTTGTAGATTGAAAAATTAAGTTCTTCATAACCCTCTGCTTGAATTCCTGCTTTGGTACCATCATGTCTTTTTGGCCCTGTTTCACTGTTGTATCTCACTTGGAAGTACCTCAGTCTAATCAGACTTGAAGGTATCTTTTCCCAAAGCTCAAGACCTTGCTTATATTTACCAGTGCGAGACCAGCCTTTGCTGCTAGCTCCAGGTACAGTCCCAAGTGTACGAGCTGGCCATGGGCTGAACTGGTGGCTCTACTTTGGAGATAAATACCAGTGAGAAGGATGATTTCAACTGCTTGGTAATAAAATCAGGTCCGCAAAAATTATGGGAATAACCAAAGGAGCCAACTTTGGGGTTTTTTTGTGGAGGTAGTAGGGCTTATTTTTCGTTGGCTATAATATCCTTGTTAGTAAATGTTAGGTGCTTGTATTTTGAATACCTGTAAAATAATCAATTTATAAGCTGTACAGTAGATGAATGAAATACAGAATGGCATTGGTTTCTATTCAGATGCCCAGAAGCGTGTGTGGAAATGCAGGTGATAATGCACTTGCTGGAGAGTGAATTGCTTCATTGAGTAGATAAGGAGCTGATAAAGGAGGTTATTCTGAACCACACATGCCCTATTGATGGCATAACTTGCCTAAATGACTACAGTTTCAGTGACACCTTCATGGTCAGTATGGGGTGTTTTGAGAGTGTATCTGGGATAAGGGAACTGTATGACACACACAAAAAGGACATTTCCCAAATTGTGAGTAATTTTACTGGTGTAAATATGAATAGGTCTGCCAAGAGAGCACAGTAGATGGCCCACATATAAAGACCTTTCACTGTTAACAGGAATTTTTCCATTGCTTTTTCTGGCATTTGATTCATGGTCCTCTTCCTTGGGATTTGGCTGAGAAGCCTCACTAAAGCTATACAAAATCTGAGGTTAGTCAACTGTTTATTTCCATTTCTGCTTAAGAAAATCAACATGACCTGGAGTATAACGTGTTTCTGGAGAAGGATTAGTTTAATTAAATTGTATTTTTTTACATGTTCACGGGTAACTCTGTCCTAGCTTGTAGATTTCTGGCTCATGACTTTTAAAGAAAGCATTGTGTCATTGTGTATGTTAATTTTTATTACTCCTGTAGTCTTTGCAGAGATGCAATGCCCAGTCAAATGATGCATTACTGCTTTTGAAAGGCCTCTCTGTGTTCTCACATTTTCCACAAATCCTTTTTCTATATTAGGTCAGAGCATAAATGCTAGGAAAAAAGTGAATTATTGGTAAAATAGAGATTTTGCTGAAAAAAGTTCAGCAAAAAAATGACAAAACATCTCTCCCATCTGTCTCCTGAGCAGTATGAACTCTGTCTTGAGATATTGTTCATTGTTTTCATGCTTGGAAAGAATGGAGAGCCTGTGACTCTCTCTCCTAAGAAGAGTAATAGATTTTCTTCTTTTCATCTGGGTATACATTTGACACTCGGAAACACTATTGTGGTGCTTGCCTTCACTTATCTTCTGTTTCTTATCTCTTGAGCCTGCCAGTAAGTCACTGGAAGTTTTTTTTTTGTGTGTGTGTTGTGAAGGGATTTTTTCATTCCTTTCCATGTTATATGATGTCTTTATCATTTACATTCAGGGATAGAATGAGACTCTCTAAGAGCACAAGGCCACATTACTTGGGAATCTCAGCTCTGCACACGTTTGGCGTGCCTTTGATTTGGAGGCAGTGAGTTTTAAATCTATTTTAAAGTGTTTCTTTTGCAATAGTACAGAATAGCCCTCACCATGAAACACAACTCTCTTGTGCTAGGTTTTGTAGAAACACAAATCAAGAATAAATATATTCTACTGCTTGTGGGTACGGCTCGCTTCCACTTATCTGTGACATGTTCTGATCAACTACTGAAGGGAGCCTGGGTCTGAGTGTAGACGTACTAACACCCTTCCTAAATTATCATGTCCTTGCTATTTCTGCAGCCGCCTGAGAGTTTTGGAGGTATATATCATGACTGACTGTGATCTATGATTTCTTCCAGTCAGTCACATTGGTGGATGGTACGATGGTGTCTCACTGGGGAAGGGTTCGGGACCCTCCAGCCCTCCAGAACTCAACTGCATTAACTTGCCAAAACAGGAGTTCCCCCATCCTGAGCAAAAGGAGAGTTTCAGACGTGACTCTAATCTTTGTACATTACTGAGGCACTTCCAAAACCACAGTAACGAGCATCCAGATGGACAGGAGAAGGACTGGGATAAAACCTGGCTCATAGCCTGGGCTGCCTGCATGGAGGACAAACCCAAAATGTCCCTCTGTGGCTCTTGGACACTCTCCCTTTTCTCATTGCACTGCCAGGACAGCGCTGCCTTCGTGCTCTCTTCCCTTGTAGAAATCCGCATTGTCCTTTCTTGTCTTTCTCTTCCAACTCTTCATTGCTTTAGTAATACCGAAAGGCTCTCCCACTAAAACTGTAAGAGAGGCAGCTTGTAATAACAGAGGCAAGAAACCAGCACAAGAGATTTACTGGTTTGACTAGAGCTTTGTCTCCAGGAAATCTCCTCCTGAGCCCCAGTGTGAGTGCAGAGAAACATCGCAGCCTTGCAGCCTAACTAAAGCATAGAGCTAAAAAAAGCCAACAACCCAGCTCCACCCCCCAACAGGAGGAAGTAACTACATCAGCCAAAGATCTCCAGTAACTGTGTCATGTAATGCACCAGCTTTTGGGTGATCACGCAGCCTCTTCGCTCTCTGTGAGCGTGTGGCACTGGACAGTGCTGCCCTTGCTCCCATCCAGGGCTGTGGCCAACCATGGACCGGTGTCCCCTGACTTGCACCCTCTGAAAGTTGGTTTGTCCTCTGCTTTCATCTGATTATCTGAGTGCGATTGCTGAGTGCGTAGGAGGTGAATCTGTGGATATTGCATTGCGAAGCGAGGCAATTGTGTTAGGTGCTTTGGGAGAGGGCTGAGGAGCGTCTTGCGTGGCCTTTCCAAAACAGTGCGCTCCAGAGCTGTTCCTGAGCTTATTAGCACTGAGCCCTATTAATTCAAAGAAGCTGCTCTAGGACCACTTGGGAGATAAGGGAAGATTAAATAAAAGAGCATAAGTGCTTGAAGATGAATCCTTAATACCCATGATGAAAGGAGGCTGGATTAAATGAGAGTTGCACCTCTGCCTCTGTTAGCTTCATTTCAGTGCAGGGGTAGCGGATGTCCTCCCCATCTTCCTCCAGCTGCCACTGGAAATTAGCTGGCTCCAGCCTGAAGGAAAGTTCAAGCCATTCTGGCATTAAACTAATATATTTTCTGGAGGTCTACACTTTTTTTTTTGTTTTTTTTTAAAAAAAAGAGCTGTGTAAGGGACTGAGAGGAATATTGATTGAGACTCTCAGGATCTGGTGGCAAAAGGATTGTTTAAAGGGTGGTATGAGTTTTATAAACCCACAAGCAGTGGTGAAAATGATGAATCTGAGGGATGCTCTGCTAAAGAATAGTCTTTGTTAAAAGAAGATGCTTTCTAGAGGAAGGCGTATCTCACAGAGCACTAAAAAATAGCAATACGTTGTGAAGAATAGGTCTAAATCTATTGCACTGTGAAAAATAAGGATAGACCTTGCTGAAATACATGGGCTCCTCCAGCTGGCAGGAAGGGTGATCCTGTGTGTGGGGAATTCACTCTTTCTCTGGGCTGGACTCCCAGCTTGGCTCCAGGCTTGTCCGTAGGGATTTCACCTCTCAGAGGCATGCTGTGAGGATAGCTGGGCACCAGGGCTACTATAATGGTGGGGGGTTTACAAGAAAACCAAATGGATGGGTTTTTTCTCTTGGAAAATCCTCACAGAAACAAGAAAACAAATTTACAGGCTGCTCATGACTCACATGCCACAGCTGCCCCAGGGTGTATAAGTGGATGCTGGCGCCCTGGCTGTCCTGGAAAGCAGAAGATAATCAATGTACGAGGGAAGTTCATAGAAATTGATCTTGTAAGCGTTCCCATACATAATAACAAATAAATACTGAACAGAGAAGTGGCCTCTTCCCCCTTTTCAAGAATATTTGCTACTCGTTAGGTGGGATCTGATTCTGATCTCCCTATTTTGCCCTGCTGCAACTGGTGAACACTCGACTCTGAGCAAAGGCTTCCACTTCCGTTGCCTTCCCTTGCAATCCTCGCTGACGTGCCGTTAATGGGAACACTAAGCAGTCTGTTGGCTTTACTTGTGCCGGTTTTCTTGCATTGTGGTACTTTAGGCCTGGCAGCAACCAGCGTATTAGCAACCATTGAAAGCCTATATATTCCAAAGACAGGGTGAATTAACAGGGCACAGCCCACCTGGAGGAGATGAAATCAATTGTACCCCACTCTCAGAAGGTTCCCACAAATTCTCAAGACTAGCAAGTGCATTAAGAAAACATCAGTGGTCTAAACCCACAAAAGGCAGGGATTTTGGACTTCAGGATGAAGCTCAGGTTTTTCAAACGCGTGTGTGCCTCGGTAGCGCAGGCTCTCCTCCGCAGGGAGTTCTAGGGAAGTTTGTTTGAAGTTGCAGCAGATGGGCACAGCTGTACGCTGGGGACAGGCTCTGTGCTGTACCTCTGAGTTGTCTTTCATGTCTTTCTGACTCGCGTTGTTATTGTGACTACTGTTACTGTCAAGGCGAAAAGTAGGGATAGTGCAGTGAGATGAAGACACTGATCTGCTTATAGTGACAGACTATGAAAATAAACCTTCCTCTAAAAGTCGAGTTTTGACAGTTGACTTTTTTTTTAGTGCATTCTCAAAGCTCAGGATATTACACTCTTTATTTTCTCACTGTTCAAAGCAAAACATTACACGCATTAGGCACGCACGCTTATGCAAAATTTAAGTGCATTAATAAAACAATAATTTTGAGCCAAATATAGAATAAAAATATAATATAAAAATCTGTTGAGTTTCTGACGTTTTTCCCTTATGCTGACAGCCTATGGTAGAAACTATACCATTGAGTACCTCAGTGGGAACAATATGCCAGGCTGTCAGGATGCAGACCAGTGGAGCTTTGGGACATTCAAAAGAGAGCTTCAGCTGCACTGGGCTCAGCTCAGCTTTGCAAAGGCAGCTAAATGAGGAGTGGCTATCTGAGCTGGAGGGGGGGTGGAACGAAGCCTCGTTTCTTATGGATTTATACCTCATAGTTGATTGTGGGCTTCAGCAAAGCCTTTCCGGCAACACAGCCATTGATAAGGCATGAGGCTTGTAAGAAAGTTGGCGTGCAGTTACTTAACAAGGGAAAAAATACTAATTACGTATGCAGTCAGTTCTGCTGGTGAGACAGTGATGAGTTTTCCACAGAATTGTCTGTGGAAATCTTTTTTTCTTTTTTGGAAACAAAAATCTCTGGGAGAATGCTTTGGAGAAAAAAGGTCTTGACATTTTTGAGAGGCAAAAGAGAAAAACACTGTACGGTGATTTTTTTCCACAGACATCGAATCTGCAGTTCCTGTGTTCCATACTTCTGTCAGCAATTTCCATTCCCCTCCGTTTTTTTACAGGTGAATTTTACACTTTGAACCCCAGGCTGTGAGGCCAGTTGTTAAATATGTGCATTATTTATCTCCAGGGGAGAAGCGCCATGCCATAGTGCAGCAGCTCTGGTCCACGTGCGATGCCCCTATCAGATGAAATGATTTCTTGTGCCTACCAACTGCTGACCTCTGCTGTCTTGTGGAGTTGAGTTTCAGAGGTCAATGAGGTTCTGTGATGAAAGAAAAGTTTTCTTTTGGCTGATTTGGATTCTCCATGAGCTGGTGTTTCATGCTGGCAAACTTGGATGGAATTTTGTTTTGCTTTGTAAACCAGCAGCAGGCAGACTTGGGTCTGCTGTGGTTGGTGGTGGTGTGGCATTGGCTGGTGGGAGCGGGTCTGGGCTCCTGCCCTTCCGACAGCAAAGGCACAGCTATCGGCTTGAACAGCTATGAAACCTCATTCTTTCATGAGGTGTCAGGTATGGTAAACTGCACCTGGATGTATGAAGGTTACCTCTGGAGAGGCTGTTATCTAACAGAAAATAAAGAACATTTATTTGTATTCATATTTAATAAGCATGAGGCAAACTATAAACTGCATCAAATCAAACACAGGTTCCCTGTTGGATAGTGTTAAATCAATGGTGATTCATAAATATTTTACCTCCTTCTTTGTATACTATAGGGTGGTTCCTAAGATGAAAAGGAAAGGAAATTTGCATGTTATTCCACCAAATGGCTAAATAACATTTGCACTAAAGAACAGCAAATGGATGCTTTAAAATTGTGCATGTTTATTCGAATGCAAGCATAAAATAGGTCTGTTTGCCTCAATTCTTCATGTTGTTATGGATTGCTTGTTAAAATGTCAGGCGCGGTTTTCTCAATTCAAAGTTGCATTTCTACAGCAAAGGCGCTGTGGAGGAACTGGTTGAATTATGCTGAGGTGTTACCTGTACACCCTGCTCTGGAGTACCCAACATGCACCGAAAGAAGCAGAGATTTTACCAGATTTCTGTGGCTTTGGATCATCCTCGGCTCCTGCTGTCTCACCATTTGCCCTGCTGTGACTCTTGCTGTCATCAGCATGCTTGTAGGATCCGGGCACTGCAAGCAGCAGATACCAGGGCAATGTGTATCCGTAGGGAGGATCTCTGTACCAGGGTCATATACTATGCTTGCATTGCTGTGTCAAGGAAGTGAGTTTTGGTGAAAACAAATATCAACTTTCTGCTTGGATCTGTGTCCGCGAGGGGCAGTGGGAGAGGGATGCTGCTTATTTCTGACCGGTTGGATTACCGGTTTCTCAGCAGAAATGTTTTCCTTTTGCAAGTGAAAAGAGGATGTCTCAAGGAAATCTATTTGCAGTGCTCCGACCTGCACTCCCAGTGGATTTGGGGCTATCAGCACAGCCAGTTTCCAGCTGTGAGGAGTGCAGGTCTGCTCTGCCAAGCTTTCCACATCTCTGCTAATTTTTTCTCACAGTTCAGATGGTCACTTTTTATGACTTCTTATAGCACTTCTCTTTTTTTAAGGCAAACCAAGGCCTTAAAAAAATGCCTCATCCTCAGGTAGATAAAACTGATGCAATAGGAAAATAAGGTTAGAGGTGATTTGGGGATTTTTCTGATCTTCAGATGGGGAGGGTCAACTACCCCCACATGTCTGGTAAGTGCTTTAGGGTGCTACATACAAAAAAGCACATTTTGTAAATGGTTTTTAACCCTCCAGAGCTATTAGCAGGCAGAGTGGTGGGTTTTAGAAGTGATGCAGTGCTTAAGATATGTGGCTTTGAAGTGATGGTCTTGGAGGGGACTAGGTGGTTGCTGCCGTGAGGGAAGGGTCACACCAGGGAGCAAAGAGCATCACCTTTATGGCGGAAATCACTCAGTACACCCAGTGATGCTTGTTCTTCCTGCAGATGATTGTAGTTTAGGTGTAAGTGCTCTGCTTTACCTGCTGCTTTGTCACTCCCGTGATTATGGTAATAGCACTTTCTACCCAAGGAGAGCGCAGAAAGACGGTAATTCCCAGGCTGGGGAATAGACCACAGTCTGTGAAAGTTGTGGCTGTTTTCAAGTAAGAGATGATCAAATGCACCTGCCAATGTAGCCTGATTTTAGAGCATATCAGAAAAACGATTTGATCTCCACACACTTGGCAACGCACGCATTGGAGGCAGCGCTCTGTCTGGATTCAGCAGCAGAGCAGACTCATGCCAGAAAATGCAGAGCAGGAGGCTGGAGCATGGTGGGAGACCTGCACTGCTGCGCCACAGGGCTGTCTTGGTGGGAGGGACACTGACCAGCTCATCATCACATGGGGCTAGCAGCAGCCACAAGCCCTGCATGCAGTCCCTGCCCCTTCGCTTTACAGAAAGCTACAATGAATATTACCCAAAGGCACTTTTGCAGAGCTCAGTCACGGCTGATTTTTCTTTATGTCCACAGCTAGTTTCCCGAAACGGAGACAACCCCGTGTGCATCCCATCTCTTGTCGAGGTTGTAATAGTGCATTAAAATACGCAGCTGGAAACAAACTTGAGAAGTTTGGCAAGGCAGAGGGACTGTCATAATGAAATTGGCAACAATAATTGTAATTAAACAAAAACCATTTAGGTTTTATTTAAAACCATTTAGAGTTCAATCACAGTTTGCAGAGGTTAATTTTCTTACTTTCTTACGCGGCAGAGATATTTCTGCTAAAACATTACATGTTTAGCATTGACTTCCATTAAAAAGACATTAAGACTATAGGAAGCTTTTTTTTTCCACAGCAATCAATCGCTAATAAGAGCCGTATGTGAAATATCAGGACTAAAAAGGTTATTCCAAAGTTTGAGCAGTGCCAGGACTAGGCACACAACACCTTTTGAAACAGTAAAAATAACAGCATCGCACAAGGCTGCTTCTTGTTTGCTTATTTACCCATTTGGTGTTGCTGACAGAGGGCTGTGCTGGGGCAAGGATTTAGCTGAAGACCCAGGGAACAGAGTCTCACCTTGGCCAGGGCGAGGAGGGATTGCAAACACGGGACTGACGGCCATTACATGAAAGATATTACATTAATTAGCTCCCCACAGCTTGTATGGAAGCACTGGTGTATCATATGTCCTTAAACCAGAAATGCGACAGCTCTAGTGTTATGAAAGCTGTTGTCTTTATTGTGCATAAGAGCTGCCTGTTCAGAGACAGAAACGTGGGTATTTTCAGTGGTAAAACTTTTGGCTTCAGGCTTTATTTCCTCCACTAGTCTTGAGGGTACACAATAAATCTTCTCTAGTTATTTTCACTTGAGGCAACGATGCACCAGAGTGATATGTTATAGGCTACTCTGGTGCAACAAATATCTTCAGTTTACTTTTTTACAAGTCTACTAATTTTTATGGGTTTCCAGAACTGTTTATGAACTGAGGAACAGCTGTATGATGGAAAGGAAAATAAAAAAACCCACCAAGCACAGTACCTTAAAAATATGTGCACTGAACAAGCAGACAGACCAATGCATTTGCATCTGAGAAGTGAGTGAGATCATTCACAGCTCATCCTTCATCGGCTGCTACGGGTACTGGACAGCATTGCTGTCTGCACAGGCTTTCAGCTCCAGGAGCACAGATGTGCCCTAGATGTGCCCAAAATGGTGCTTTCGGTGGGCTCGACAGCAGCTGAGACAAGAGGGGTGGGGGCTGTATAGCAAAGTTCATCTTCAGCATGAGGAGAGGTGCACGTGGGGACTCACCTCATTCATGACTTCCTGCCGTGCGATATGCCGCCCTTTGGATTTTAACTATATTTTTGAGGAATGGGAGGTTTTCTGAACTTTGACTGACATCTCTGGTCCCCTGAGTGACCAGACAAGTTACCATGGCCTGGCACAGCTGCAGAGGACAGCGAAACTGTCTGTGGGAGTGGCTTGTGCTGTCAAGATGGCCCAAACTTAGGCCACGCACAAAAGTTTTATAGGTGGCTAGTGGTCCCTGGGTAGCACTTTGTGTCCTCTAGTCCAGATTCAAGATTTTTGCTCCAAAACCTTTGAGCGAAAAGGAGGTGAAATATGGCTTCTTTTCTGCTCAAAGCGTCTTGGAGGAAAATCAATTTACTTTGACAGACTTGGCCAGGAGAGCTCTCAGCTGGTGGCTGGCCTCCGTCCAAGCTCGCTCCCTTGCTGGGACAGGCAGGATAATTTAGCAGATATTGTTACAGAAGAATGGGATAACATATTCGTGAATGTCCAAGTGACCGAAGAGCTTAATGCATAAGCACTTGGGAGCAAAAATCTATTTGGTACTTGCTTTTTCCCCCTGTTGAGCAAAGGAATGTATTTGACCCTGTTCTGTGACAGGCATTGGCTCAAAGTCACTTTGAAAAGAGGCAATGGAAAGCGTCAAAATGGTCCACAAATGTTTGAACATGATGATTTCTCTCAAAAGTACACAAGATACACAAGATTTCTCCTCAGTCTGTGTATATACCATGACTGATTTGTTTTATCAACAGCTGGTTGAATTTTCCATTTTTCATGAGTTTTTTTTCTTACTGCTTTAACTTTCTAACCTTCTTATCACCTCTAACTGAGTGTGTTTGGGGTGATTTAAAATGAAATTTCAGCACCACTCTTTTTCAAGAAAAAACAGTGCTGTTATTTTAGCAGCCTTGAAGACATATAGTTATTACTGCCATAACACAGCAATGGAAAAAAATTACTCGAACCCTTCTCTCTGTTTTTACTATAACTTTAAGTCTTCTTGGGATTTAAGGATTCTGAAAATCTTCCGTGTGTGCAGCCACGGGTAGGCGCCATTGCTCTGGTGGGGTGGAAAAGTGAATTTTTCAGTTCTTTCTGAATCGAGTTAGTAGCTGTGATAGGAAAGCCAAGGAGTGGGAAAGGGGAGAGGTTGGCACTTCTCACTCTCCAGCTCCAGCACGTCAGCCCCTGCCTTCAGCTTTGCAATGTGAACACATTTTGTTGTGGTGTGAAAGTGTTGCATGAAGCAAAACCATTTGTTGCTATGAATATATCTGGTGGTATTTTACATAAATGCTATGGTTTGTATTGCATTTGTAGGACGAAAGCTGGTTTAAATTTCACTAAGAGTATGCCATGGGGCTTTATTCACTGTTGCCTTTGAGCTGTGAGGGACCGAAATAAATGAGAATCCTGGAATATCAAAAGAAGGTTAACACAAGGATTAAGCATTTCCTCGTTTAGCAGAGAAATGATAAAATCATTCTGAGAATACGGGAAGAAAATTACAGAATGCAATTTGTAAGTCCTAAATATCTAGCCTCGTTTCTAAGCTGTATTCAGAGGAACCATGTGGTTATCCTGCTTTGAAGTCTCAAACACCTGAAAATTACTGCTGCAAGGGGGTCTGCTGCTGTCCTGCTCAGCTAACGCTGAGGCTGCACACCGTGAGTGACAGGGAAAAAGAGATATTCATGGGAGGGATATTGAAGATCACACTCTGGCACTGCAAATTTAAGGACTACTGTTTGTTTTTTGAGAACACTCTAGACAAATAATGGCAGGATTGATTTAGCAGAGCTGATCCTGCCTTGGGGAAGGGAGTAACGGACCTTGTAGGATCTCTTCCCACTCTCCTTTCTACAATACTGTTATCATTCTGGTCCTCTGGGACCCAAAACTGCGCAGCATTTTGCATCTCAAAGTCAGCCTGAGAGAAGGCAAAACAGGTTCTGCTGAGAGCGTTAGAGATGCGTTTGCAGAAGTTACTGATATATTATTATTTCACTTTACTAACTTGAGGTTTTAACCATAAGAAATGTACCTGAAAGACTTCATGGCCTCTTTCTCTTCCCTGGTCAACGATGGCTTCAGGACATATAAGAAAAATAACTCAGTAAAGCCCTTTACTCCCCCAGGTGCAATAGGGTAGCAGATTAACAACGTGACATGTACTTTACAGCCTCCCTTCACTGGCCGCCGTGTGTTCCCCTGTCCCTCTGTTACACGGAGAGGACAGCCCTTAGCTGCCACCTCTCCGATTCTACCAGAGCTATGCCAATTAAAGAGACTTTTCTCTGTTTATTATGGAAAAGTTACTTATATCTAGTGGCATTTCTGCTGACTGCTGTTAAAATTCCCTCTGCTTTAAAGTCAGCAGCTGCATCTTAGAGTGACAAACAAAACTGTTACTGAAGAAAATGTCTCCTGAAGTGCTGAATGTAAAATTTTTTAATGGTAAATAATACAGTCTGCAAAGGTACACTGGGAAAATGGACTAAAAGGAGCAATGAGTTTTAATGTACTTTGGTTTTTTGCTTTCTGCAGTTAGAGGAACTGATAACGCAGAGTTAGTGAGAAGGGTAAGAAAACTCAGGGGAGACGCAAACACCAGCACATACACCTCGGGAATAAAAGAGCCGAAGGGTTTCAGAAGAATGTTCTTTCTTTTAATTTCTAGTTCTTCTGCTTATTGTTGTTGGTTGGGGTTTTTTTAGAAACGATACATTTCTCTCTTTTATTTCTTCTCCCTTCTTCTTTTTCTTCTTCTTTCTTAAATTTCTCATTAGTTTCTGCTATAGATTTGTGCAAGATCAAATGTTGTCAGCCTGCACTGATGAATATCTATCAGCAAACGTTATAAAATTCATCCCAGCCCCAAATCAGGTTAGTGCAGAAATAGCGCTTTACACCTTTGAACTGCCAATCATACAGCAAAAAGCAGCTGCTGGCGTGGTGTGCCGTGCCAGGGTTTTGCCAGCACAGTCAGGAAGACGTAGCACTAATTTTTGGGACGTAGAAATGAGGCAAAGCTTGTGCCTAAATGTGTAGTTGCAGCCAAGCTTATCCTATATCATCTTGAAAGTCCTATACCAGTTTATCAACTCTGAATCTGTTGCACTCTGAATCTCCTTTTTTATGATGACAAATGAGGAAAATGTAGTGGGGTTCGGGTCTGGGTTTTTTTGCGTCTGAAACTCATGAGCATACAGCAGTGACTAGGCTTTGTAAGGATAGCATGTTGTTTTGGGGCAGGCTCGTGCTGGCAGGGCCCTTGTTCAGGCTCACTTTGCCCCTGCTCCCACGGTGCTCGTGGCTAAATGGACTGGCTCTGTAGCGGTCTTCATAAACGAGGAGCGTGAAGCTCCTTCTGAGCCCTGTTTACTTAAGATGCTGCTCTGCTCTCAAACTACTCTCTTCTACTGAACTTGCCGTGACTTCAGTAGATTTACCCGTCGGGCAGAAAGAGCTGAATTATGCCCCTTTCTGACAGTCTGGTGCTAAACCAGGCGGTTTCATTTCAGAGTTTCAAAGATCAGACCAAATAATTAGTCTCCCTTTTCCTAGCTCTCCATCGAATGTGTCATTTTTCCTGGCTAGCACTGGGACATAGCAGGGAGATTTCTCAGTCCCAGGTGTGTAATCCCATTAAATACGAGGGGCCAGACTTTCAGCTGCAGCCATCAGGTACGTTGGTTTTGGGGGAGAGGCCGCATTTGCAGCCATGTAGGGTGCAGCGTAGGCTGACTTTATCAAGGTGTTCATCCTATGTGTTACATGCAGGAGCAGCTATGGTACTTACTGCATTCAAAACAGTCCACTTCAGTGAAGGGGGGACCTGCCAGTGTTCAGCTTTTTAAATAATTCATGCGTCTACTCATAACTGCTCTTTCAGTATTTCTGTCTCATTTATTCTACAGGAAAGGCTGACAGGGCTGCAGCTTGGTTTTTCTTGGTTAGACAAAAAAGCGTTTGCTGGTTACATAGCATCCCTAGGGAATCCCTCAAAACCAGACAGGGATGCTCATTATTTTCCACTGGCCATGACCGCTGGTCTGTGTTAAGACAATTTATTGTTTTCATGTTTGCTGTCAGAGAAGAGTGAGTTTGTTTTGTCTTATTTTAAACCTTCTTGAAGCCTGTGCATAAACATTCACCTGTTACTCGGTGGTACCTAAATAATAATTGAGCCTTTTGTATGCCATGGGAATAAGACAGAAATACTGCACTGAGGATGCAAGCAACCCAAAATAGGATTCTTGATGTCTTGAAAAATGTATGTGTGTATCTACTGGACCTCCTACAGTGAAATGTGGAAATCTGAGCAAATGCACGCACATGAATCTGTCCCCATTGCTACTTACCTTTGATAATTTGGTTCCTAATATATTAAGGTAGCAGCAGGAAAATGTATTAGAAAACAAAAATACAAGTGAGAGATGCAATGAATTAAAAACTCTTGGAGATGATGTAATCTGCAGAGCGAAATGTATAAGAGTAAATGGTCATCTCCCAAAATGGGAGTCTAGTTGCAACTGAGCGATTAGAGAGAAAATAAGAGGAGTGTTTTACACAGAAGTAATGCAGGGAAATCATATGCTACAACTTTTTTTGCAGGCCAAGCACCAATTTAATCATGGGAGATAAAATTTCTCCTATTTCACTGCAGGACGTGGAAAGATTACTGACTTGTTTATTTCAGGGTTTAAGTGTATGTGCATAGATCGTATTTTATTTTCCAGATGCTTCCTACAAGCAGGATATTTGCACCTGCTGCACGGCACGGGCCTGAGGATGGTTCAAGAAAGCAGCCATCTCCAGTCGGAAGCAAGAAGAGGCCTTGCCAGGGCTGGCTTGGTGTTGGGCTAGATTTCCAAATATTTCAGTTTCGCGTACTGTGTTACATACCAAGTGCAGAGCAAAGCTACCTGCTTTTGTCTTTCCTATTTCTGTGTGTTTGGTGCCCTTGCCTCTCACAGGAGTCACTAGAGAATTATTAGGCAACAAATACACACACACAGAGATACATTCACATTAAATGAAGAAGGACTAAGTAATCGCACATTATTGACTTAAGTGGCTTCCAAACATGCAGCTGTATTGTTTTCAGATCTGGGGGAAAGCACATTTACTGGATTAAAAAACATGGCACAGGTGCTGTTTCACGAGGTACCCATCAACTCCTTAATGCAGAAAGTGGGAGAAAGCTGATGGACACCACTGGGATACTCAGGAGTAAAAAAACAGTGCCATGTATTTAAGACTCCGGAGTGCTAAAGGGAGACAGGAGAAAGAGAGAGAAAGAGTGAAAGTGGCTGATTCCCCAGTGCTAATCTTCCTCAGATAGCGCAAATGAGTTAAAGAGAAATTCAACCACTTGAAAAGGAAGTTTCAAATAGAAGGATTACCAAAGGCTGTTCAGGAGGCAGATGAAAGAAAGTGAGAAGTGGCAGAGGGATGCCCCAGTCCATGCTCCAGTCAAGGGGATGCTAATGTGGTGCTCAGCTATTCAAAGCCAAAAAAGCAATAGATGAGGAGGCTGTGTTCCCTGGGGAGGGATCTTCATGAAGAAGGGGAAACGTTGCTACACTACACATTAAACCAACCGCTCTGTGCAATTAATTCAAGCAAAAGATATAAAGGAAGGAAACTGGAAAGTAGAATATGCAGTCATAAAGACCTAAGAACAGGTCAAATCTATTTTTAGTTTCCATAATATTATGGGTCTATTTAGTGGAAGAAAAAATGGTAAATTCCTCCTTGCCATTGGGCAGGGATGAAGGAAAGCTTGAACCTTTCTCTTACTTCTCATTTTCTGACTAAAATCTCCCTTTTCCTCCTCCAGTTTTCCTCATCTCTGTGCAGTTCAGGTCTAAGAAACGAGTACCTGCTGGGCTTTTGTTACATGCTAAGGCTGTTTTCCCTACTGTTAAAACGTGGAAATGGTCCTTCTTGCAGACAGCTTACAGACCGTGGGACAGGCAGCACAAGACACGGCACCCACCTGGAATAACTAGGAGGGTCATTTCTTCTTTTCATCCATGTTGAGTGCTCGAGTTGGTTTATTGCAGGTGTCAGGAAATACGTCCATTTTTAAGGTGGGGCGAGGTACAGACTGACACAAATACCGTGATGAGGAGGACATATAGGAGGAAACAGGATTGTGAGAAAAATGGGAACGTGACTGTGAAATATCCGTAGAGGATTTAGCAGAGGGGATGGAAGGAGGACTCTGTAAGACACCACTGCTGCTGCACTGGACACGCACCCCTTGAGGCCAGGAGAGGCTTCTCGGGGACGGAAAGAGCCGAGGTGGCTTCAGGACTCTTTACCTCTTGCTTGTGTGGAATCGTCTCTCCTAGCACTAAACTGCTGTATTTGGCTTTTCAGCACAACTGCCATTTTTTGTGAATTTTGATACAAGAATGTATCTTCATATGATTCAAATGCCTGTCTCCCAAAGATTTTGTCAAAATCTAATTAAGAATAATTACTCTATCAAACGCCTGCATCATTCACTCCTGTAATTTGGTTTGCAAGGCTTCAAGATTTCTGCTGAAAGACATATAAAATGATCTGGGTTCTCGATATTTGCCTTCAGAATCTTCACTGTGATGTTTTGAGTCTGTTCAATGTTCAGATTCAATGAATCTGTTGAATGTTTTCTCTGCAGTCAAAATCTATAACCGTAATTGACCTGGTGAACAGTTGTACTATTAGTACAAGTATTGGCATTACAGAAACATTTACATGCCCTACCTACGGGGGCTACTATGTGAGGCACCATAAATAAGATCTGGTGAGCAAATACCCGCAGGAACTGCGTGCGTCCAGCACTGGTGGCAGTCTGTGGCATTGGCAGCTCAGGTGGGGAGACCCCCCGCTCTGGGTTTGGGCAAGGCAAGCTGGGAGCGCAAAGCCCATGGCAACATGGGGGCCCTCCTTTGCTGCTTCTCATTCCCATTTTTGTTGGAATTCCTGCTGAGCCCCTGCGTCTTTTTGCTTGAATACATTTGGGTCGGCGTCTGCCCTCAATTAGATGTTGGTTCAATACTTGATTTAGGCAGGTTTTCATAAGAACAGCTGAGGGCAGAAACCGGCCCCGGAAAGCCGCTGGAAGTACGAACGTTTACAAATCTTATGTATTGTATAAGCAGAGGGGGTAAAAAGGACAGTAATCGCAAGAACAACTCTCTTCCCTGTCTTGTCGAAACGAACATCTTTCTTCTAGGACACAACCATTACTTCTTATATAGCAAATCAGGCTGTTTTGTTGTTTTAATGGATTTATAAATTGAATTTGCTATTAGCAGTGACTCCACTATTGTGATGTTAAATGGCAGGAAATTGGCCTGCTGTGTTGCAGCCACCTCTTATTATAAGTGTCTCTCCCCCCTCTTCCAAGAGGCTTCGTTTTGAAAACCCATGAACAAGGACATCACGGAGAATCTGATTCAGTTCAGTTTAAAAGCTAAATTGGAGCAATTGATCATTTCATTCTGGTGATCAGAGCCTCCCAGCGGAAAATTCTGAAACATCTGTAATAGCCAGACGTGCAGAATAACAATAAGTGAATCGGAACTGTTTGGAAACTTACTTTTCAGCTCACTGGAAGTTATGAATGCCATAATAGTAATTTAGAAAATTTTCAAAAGTAGTTTCAAGTCAAGCTAAAATGGAAGGTCTTGGCTTGATTGCCAGAATTTTTTTTAAAAAACAACAGAAAACGGACACACGAAACTGAAAAACAGATCCAAGTCTTTATTTACAAACATCGGTAGAGGGTTTAGACTACTCAAGAGAGTTTTTTGCTTTTATTTTCAACATGGGACTTGGCACTACAGGCACACTTCTGTGACATGATTTGAAGTACCTTTGCTCTTCACAAACCAGATAACTTGCCAAAATATGTTGCTTCCTGAAGATGATGTTTCCCAAAGTCCAGAAGAGATCACTGATTCACTTTATTATTATCAGTCATTATTTCTTGAAAGGAAACAGTGACATTTGTGAGTGGGTAGATGCTCTGCATAGGTTGAGTCTTAAAAGAGTTTGTTTAGAGAAAGTTCCCATGGAGTTAGTTGCCCCGCTGCCAGAGACACGCATTTACTGAGCCCAGAGACTGACTCGCTGGCATCAGCAGAGCAATGGGCTCCGCTGTGAGAGATGCACGTTACGGCAAGGACAGCAGTAAGGGCACTCTAGAAAACTCTGTCGGCTGAAAGCTCCTTCGGCAAGGAACATATTGCAGAAAAGGCAGGGGCAAACTTCAAGGAAAATAGCAACAGAACAGTTGAAAAGCCAAAAAATAGTGGGGAAATCTTCCATAATGGATTCATCTGGAATTGCGACTAATGCATCATTCTGGTACTCAGTAAAAGAAACCCCAGTTTCATATTTATTATATTTTCCTTTGCACATGTGGTTTTCATAGGTGCTGGAATGAAAACATGAAGACAAGCCTATAAACCCCTCTATATTTAAAGTTAATCACATGGAAATCTCAGTATAGCTAGTTTGCCAAGAAAAAAAAAATCATGTCCTGCCTAGCTTTACTTTTTGTCCTTTTTTGTATTATTTTGCTTTCTTGGACAGTTTTTGTTTTAAACCAGTTCCCAATAAATGACTATTCATTGTTCCAGAACTGTACGTGATTTCAGCTGACGCTGACATTAACAGCCTCAGGCTCCCCAGCACTAAGACATAAACAAAACTAGAAATACAACTTAGCTCTTAGCTGAGCAGGCTTCTGGCTACTATGCTAGGGTGCACAAGTGCCACCAATGGAATGCCTATTTTAGTCTTAATAATGTGCTCAAACATTTTGTGGCTTCTTCTGTGTTTTCCCTGAAATCATGCTCCAGAGGCTTTTGAATCTAAGATGGCACTTTTCACAAGGGAAAAAAACCCATAAGTCTTCATGTTGAGAACAAATTGATAACATGACCCAAGTACTTTCTAGCAGCTCTGAAACCAGAGGACAAAGTCATCATAGTGTGCATTTATCTCAGTCACCTTTTCTGGACAGAAACCTCTTTTTGCCTCTCTCCTGCTCCTCTGTAGGCTTACAGTTTTTAAACTCATTGGCCAGTTCCAACCAAAGTTTACGAGGAAGAAGAGCAGAAGTCTCGCAAATTATTATGTTATACAAATTTAATGAAATGAAGCAGATTGAACTAATCCACTAGAAAAGTCCAACCCAAATATAAGACTCTAATAAGGATTTTTACTAGAGACCAAAAGTCCTATTTTGGGAAGCTTGATCGATGTAGCTGGGGGCAAAGGCTCTGCTGATCTCTCTGTCAATCCACCAAAAGATACAAATCAATATGAAACAAAACCTTATTGGGTGCGGAAACAGTGGGGTCCTGAAAACTGTGTGTGTGGCTGGTTTTTTTTTGTTGTTGTTGGGTTTTTTTGTTTGTTTGTTTGTTTTTTTTTTTAAAGTAGGTAATCTCATTATATTTCTGGGAATTGTGAATGTTCAGGTTTGGAATGTCTTCTGGTTAAAATCACAAAATTACTCCAATCTACCAAGCTTTCCATCCAACAGTCTCCACAGGAAATATGCCTGCAATTAGAATTAATTTACCAAAATGAAATCCCCTCTGTAGCAAGCAGGGCTTTCGCAGCCATGGGCCATCCGTCTCAAACACAGACTGCAGCCATACAGTCATTAGAACATGATGCAGGTTTGGGGAGAAAAACATTTACCAAGGAGAAGGGAAATTATAACGCTTCTCTGAGTTAAAAGAAATGTATGTAAATAAAGATACCCTCTGCTTTCATAACCTAATTATAATATTGATGTGCGTGATCTGAAAATTATATGCTGTGAAAATAGCATATTGTTACAGATAGGCATCTGACTGGCTCTCCTTGATTTCAGGCACATGTAGGGTAATTACGTGCTCCAGCATAGATCCTAATTTGAATTGTTCCAGAAGAAAAGCCTTTATTTCTATAAAGCTATTTTAATCCTCAGGCACTAAATAAACAAAGCCTGTGAGGGAGCGATAGCAGCAGCTCCACTCAGTGAGAACGGACCTGCAGAAGGAGGACTGAGACCGTTCAAAGCATGGCCCGAGAGGCAGTGCCTGGCCTGTTTCCTCACGTGGTGGTGCCCCAACAGTCTTTGCACTGGTATGAATAAGATTTGGGGAAGACCAGTCTTTATCACATTGTTCGGCACCAGCTTGCAAGGTGCAAACACCATGCTAGAAGACACGAGGGGGGCTTTTTCCAGACCATCCATGAGATAACCTGCAGGAGCTCAGCCACAGGGACATCGCTAGGAAGCTGGAGTGGCTTTGAACACACAGATAGCCTGTGCACACCTGGGTAAACATCAGGCTACAGTGCAATGGGTGAGTTTCCATGAAAAAAAAAAAGGCAGCAACAATAAACACATTAACTCCATTTTTAACTAATTGCCATTATCAGTTCTCTGTGTTTGGGGCAACAGAAAGGTTTCCTTTCAGATTTTGTATTTACGCACTGGAAACATAGGCCAAATACTGCTGTTACTCTGTTAAAATATTTTTTTGGTGGAAAGCAGAAATAGTTGCAAATGTCCCCAAACAAACTAACCTGACAAATGGTTGTGTAAACCAGGATTTCTGATTTCTGGTGCATTTATGAGCTGCCTGCAGCCCCATGGAGGGGCCAGCTCCCTGTTGCCACATGTCTGGCAACTGATACCTTGAAGACTGCCACCGTTTGGACAGATTTTGTTGAAGTTGAGCGCTGAGCTTAAAATTTGTTGAGGAAAATAAATGGGTCGGTTTTCTAGGCAGTGTATTTACATTAACGGTATTTCTTTAGGATAAGTGGATAAAAATGACACGATGGTAATATACTGTCATTATCCCTTGCGTGCATGCATACTCAGACACACAGGCAATGGAGGAAGGGAGGATTAAACCAAAACACTGTCACCCAAAATTGTGGGGATACTCTGATTTTTATCAAAGTCTGGTGCTTGTATGGGAATTCAGTCTGTCAGGCTGTGTTTCGGTCTTAGTGGTTTCAACTTGCCAGCTTGCTAAGGCTAAAGAGGGTTTTTTTAATGGAAGAATAAGAAAATGACTTTGTGGTATTACTATCACATCACAGGAAGGCTGAGACAGTATCATCTGTAGGCTTATTCAGTTTTTGTGGTAATTTTATGGCCAGCTTTATATAAGCATATCCGAGCTACTATTTCCTTTGCAAAGCTACGTAGGACTGTATAGTTTCTGACTATGGCAAAGAAAACCTTGAGAAGTTAAATGCGTTAACCTGACGTTTTCTGAACATTGTTGATGTTGCCAAATTATACCTTTTGGCAAACAAGCTGAAAGTTCAGCGTGTCCCCTGAGTTTTTCTAAAGCTCTTTTCAGGCACCACCTTTCTGTTCCCCAGTGGAGACTGGCTGTGAAGTTAATGTATGACAAATTTGGGAATGACTCATCAGCTGTTTGTTATTGTGCATATATTGTATATTCATTACCCTCGCCATACAAGCAGTTTCCAGATCTAGCATGCAGTCGTGAGTCAAGCTGATATTTTGAAATGAGGGAGTTTTGTGAGGAAAACGAGCATGCCGGCGGTACCATGTACTGACAAAAGGCTGATTCTTCCAGCGGCTCAGGAGAGAAGCTTCTGCATAATAAGTTGCCGCTGTTTGAACTCAGGAGAAAAAAGCATCCCAAGAACCTAATAAGAATATTCAATTCACTGCTTTTATAGACAGGCCTGACTCAGTATGAACGTTCAAGACTTAAAAGCGCAGGTTGAGCTCAGTTATATGAAAGATTCAATTGTAATTCAAATCAAAGGAATAATTTGAATAAATAACTCCAAAGTTGCTGCCCGATCAAGCACTGAGGCAGGACTTGCAGCTGCCTGAGTCTGTCTACGTGGGATGTGTCTTTCCATCTCCTCTGAGCCTTTTACTTACTTCCTACGTGGAAAACCACTTGATAGTTAACATAACTGTTGTAGAGAGGATCAGTTTGGTTGGTTGCTCTACGTTGAAGCAGAGGTCATACAGGACCTTATGGCAGGAGGGGGAGACCTTCTTCCTTTGGACAGTTATGGGACTTGCTCAAGAGCCAGCGAGAAATTTGGAGATTGCTGCGAGGTGCGTGTAGCAGTGGGGCCGGTTTCGTAAGGGGTGGGTGCAGTTTTCCATTGACATGTGGGAATCGTGTATGTATTTGTTGCCGCTCAGGGTATTACGTAGGTGGCTGGAAAGGACAAGCTGCCTGTGTGGCTGCAGGGGGTGGAGAGCAGCGCTGTCCGGAGGGCACAGGGACATAACACAAAGGGAACAGTACAGGGAAGTAATACAAATACCAGGGTGCAGGATGAGGCCTGTGCTGTCTAATGTGTCACCTTATCTTAGAATGTAACTGGTGATTTCCTACTTTCTGTTTCCCAAGAAAATACGTTGTGATCACGGTTGGACTCAACTGCTGAAGTCCTTTTTGAACTCAGTCCTCTTTGAACTGTGTGACCTCTAATGAAAGCTGGGGAAGTTTAGAGGAAAACAGCTTATCTTTTCCTTCTCCTTGCTGGATGGAGGCCCTTATTTTGTTTCAGATCATCCAGCATTATTTTTGCTAGGGAAATGTTATTTATTCAGCTTTCAAATGTTTGGTCAGCTTATTAATTTTTCATATGCAGGAGCTTTGAATATTTCTCTTTGAATGCTGTAACTAACCTTCTTTTTTTTTTCTCTGGGCAATGTACTTGGCTCTCCAATTATGACCTTCTCCCAAAAGTTGCCTTGAAAAATAGCCATGGGCGAGTTCCCCAGCACGTGGATGTCAGATGAGACGATTTATGAAGACATTCATATTACACAAAGTTACTGAGCCGAAAGTGAGTGATAGACACTGAAAGGGATGGACACACAATATTTAGCGTGTGAAGGATGTGTGTCTGAGAGAGCACCCAAGACCACGGTGGTCAGAGGGAAAACTAAGTGGCCTCCTTCTCTGCTGTAATGGCTTCCTTATCCAGCCTTGCTGTCCTTGCAAACCTGCCCTCATCCGCACCGCTTTAAATTGAAAGTAATCCACTTGAACCCATGGAGCTGCAGGGATGGTAGAATAAGGAAAGTGGATCTCCTTCTCCTTTGGTGGAAGACGAACTGTCTCTCCTGTCGCTTTAGTACAGTTATCATTTTGTTTCCTGCTGTTACCATTGCTTTATCCTCTGGTGCTGCTTTAACAGGCACAGGCATTTTGCTCTTTAGGGCAAATTCTCTGTGAAGCTGAAATGAACTAAATGTGGAGGGTTTTGCTTTGTTTCTTGTATATAGTATTTTTCTTGCTTTGCTTCAGGCTTGCTTCCAGTTGTTTATGAAAAATGTAGAAACAGCACCAACACGGACTTGCTGTCCTTGCTTTCCACCAGACCACATACTGCCCCTTCCTTACAAACTTTTTTTGCTGAATTTACCCTTTCCAACTTCTCTAGCCTTCATTTAATATTAATCCTGAATTATTTTTTACTTTAGTTGTTCTCTGACAGAGTAATTTTATTTTACCTAACACCCTCCGGTACACTGCTGTTTTCTAAGTTTCATATCCTCCTTTTTGAGTTCAGATCTGCTGGCTGCAGGCTCCAGCTGCCTCCTATAGTGAACAAATGAAAGTTCTCTCTTGTTATATGGTATGAATTTCCGTTTCCTCCACTCCCCATAACCTGCTCCTCCAGGCAACGCGTTTCACCCATCTTTACATGTGAAAGTTGGGAACTGTATTCTAGATCAGCACTTATTTATTGACTTGTGTCCGGTTATTATTTTGATAGACATGTTTCGGTGTATTGTGCACCCACCCCAGGTATTTTCTCTTACCGGTTTATTACCTCTGTGAGCTTTGTCTTCGGTGTTTTATAGCACTCCTCTCCAGGTGGTGGCTGAGCTGCAAGTGCGAGGGAAAGCGTGCCTCATGGAAAGCAATAGGGTGTTGGTTGTTGATGTTAAGGCAGCAGGACACCAAGGGCATCTTTGTACAAGGACAGGATGCTAATAAGCTTTTTTAAAGTGCCTGCGTGACTTAATATACCAGCTCATGTCTGTGTTCAAAAGTCTTTGGAAGCCTCAAGTCTCATGACTTTCAGCTGTTTATATCTTTGTATTTTGTACTATGTTTGTACTTGTTACTCTTAAAAATTAGACAAGACCAGAGATCCACATTTGAAGGAGCTGATGTAAGCCTGAAAATGGTCCCTCATTTTACCATTGATGATTTTTCACATCAAGAGCACAGAAAGTGAGGAAGTGGGAGACGAAGCTGCAGCTCCAAGCACCTAAACAGACCGCAGAGGCTGTCCAAGCTGGCTAGCTTTCTTTGGTGTGCCACATTGCAATTGTGGTTGCCAGCCCTAAAAAGAAATTCCTTGGTATTTTGTGGGGGTTCTTTGTTTTGTTTGGTTTTGGTTTTGTTGGGGTTTTTTTATGCTGGTTCCTGAGCTCTTCTGCATCAGTGCAGCTCTGTGGCGCATAGTGTGCTTTCCTTGTGCGTGATGAAGGAGAAGGGAGCGTGCAAACATCCTCCTCTGAGGCTGCAACACACCGCAAAAACACGGTTAATATCTGCACGTTCTGGCAATATACCAGTAAATTTAATACCATCCCACCACAATGTAAATTTTGTATGCAGACACTAGATTTTACTAGCATATAATTGGTACCTATTGCTCGACTTTCAAAATACTGCATTCAAATACATTGTCATGGAAAAAAACCAACCTGATGAATCTTCAATACCAGGAGAGTCTGAGACCATCAACATTTTTATGGGGCTTTTTTGAGCATCAGGCTGCATTTCTTTTCTTGCAGTGCTGCTAAAACATGGTCTCGCCCAGGGGGACTCTCAGGAGCCAATACATTTAGAAAAATGAGTTTGTGGTACCAGTGGAGCAAAGTATGGAAGAAAGGTATGGAAGAAAGAAAAACTGGTGCTTAAAAACCCAGCAGAAAACAGACTGACAGAGCTGGGCAATGATACAGCACAGGAAAATTAGGTGTTGACAACGAAGCACTGTGTGTGTGCTGGAGCTGGTGAGCTGGAGCCTCCTCAGAGGGGCCTGTGGTTTCAAAGCTTTGTGAAGTGATTGTGAGGGCAGAGGTAGAAATATTAACTGATACGTGGTTCCAGAAAGGGCTACATTATTCTTACATGACATATCAGTGAATGGCATTAACAAATAGACGGACAAGAATACTACATTTGTATTTATTAAAAATACTAAGTCTGTGTTTATCACCTTGCCGCCAAAGGTCTCCGGTTCTATGGCAATGTAAACGAACTCAGTCCAACACCAGCATGTGTGAGATATGGTACTTGTGGCCCAGTTTAGTGCTTTACAACACTTCCCTAATGAAATGTTTAGCTCATAGAAAAATGACCTTAAAAATATGGAAAGATACGGTTGACATAAACTTGATGCTATGAATTTAAGGCCTAATCTTTAATTTTAGTTTGTTCTAATAATTTTAAATAGCTCTTACGTTATATTTAATCTCACTGTATCTTGCTGTTTTCTGGGGCTTTGTGGTGTTTTCAATTCGTATATAAGTTTGGAACTGAAAGCAGCGTTGGAAAAATTCCCCAGCACAGAAATGTTTTGGATGCATTTCAAGGTTCTTTTTCTCTCCTGACTGCCATACACAACTCAGCATCTTCTTTTGGCTTTCCAGATACCGAGATGTTCTTGCAATTCATTTTGTACACTTGTTAACACTTAAAAAAAATTCCATGCATTATTTTTTTACCGCCCAAAGCACACAGGTGGCTGGTAGCTTGGTTGGACATTCTGGATCAACGAAGTAAGTCAGCTCACAAAAGGTGCTGCATTAACCATAGCTACAGACAGAGCTGTTCTCACAAAGTGTCCCTGTAAAGCTGGTCTGTCTAGACAGCAAACGTGCCTCGAATCTCAGTAAATTAGGCCATCATTCAAAGAAAAAAAAATCCTGAATAATTTTGCTGCTCTTTTATTAATTCAAATATCATTCTTATTTTAATCCACATATTTCCAACTAACGTTTAATTAAAACAGGTATTCTGGGGGAGCTGTTTTTAATTTTCTTCTAGCTGTGCTTCAATTTCTGTTGTTGCTTCACTGCTGCTTTTACTTTCACAATTGATTGGAAAGGTTTATTCTTCCTTTAATGTTAATCTTTAAGTACTTGCTTGCAATAGGGGGTCTCAATGCTTATTATATTGGACTGTGGGATGAGAAACAGTCTGCAGTGCTGGATCTGGTGGATGATCTCCTCCCACTATATATATCTCCACACAAGACATGTATGTTTTCAGTATTTTTGCTATGGGTCTTACGTTATCATTTTTACAATTATTTCTGTCATTAGAAACCTACCAGATATCGCCGGAGCCACACAAAGTAGCCATCAGGAAAAGATTGTTTCCGTGACAGATGTATCAAACGGTCATGTGTCTTTGGCACAGTAAATTCCTGAACAATGCCACCACTCAGAAGGCTCTATTTCCTGAGAATACGGATTAGGAATGAATTTCGGCACATGGAACCTGTATTATTAACCTGCCGTGTCATCATAGTCCAGTGATTTCCTATTTCCTGTTAGCGAATTTAATGTGCATCATGCTGACCGAAATACAAATTGGAAAGTATAACACAAGCAACACAAGAAAAGTTACCTGGAACTAGTTAAAAAACAAAGGGAAATAACAATGGGTTCCATGATTTAGATGACTGCAACATTTTTTGCGTGTGATAATATGGCATACTTTTTCATTTTAGCTTCATCAGAATGTCTACCATAATTTACTACGAATACCTGCAACAAAGTTGGACGAAGAAGCAACTGAAATTCATTAACGAGGAATGGAGGGCACATGCCCTTTTCCCCAGGGAGGACAACGGGGCTCGGACAGTGCTGAGCATGAATTAATGATGCTCTGGCTCAAGACCAGGGGTTCACCCTGGTTTGCAGTGGGTCAGTGAGAGGAACACCTATTAGGCTGTGAAGCTGCAATACTTGGCAGTAAAACTGCAAAAAAAACCCCACTGGTATAGATAACACATTTTCAAAATTTAGTTATAATAGCTTTATTTTTAACAGAACTCGGGGTGGAAAAAAGCAAGACATTTATTAAGAACTGTTGTCTTGGCATTTTTTAGCCCTTTCCCTTCATTGTGGTGTCTGAAATGGCAAATTCAAAGGCAAAAATGTCATTTTATATTAAAACCTTGATCAGCCAAGAGTCCAAACTCTTCCCTGGGGTGACTTTCATAGCATTATGCCAGGAACAAATTTGATTAGTCTCAAGAAAGGATAAAAACCCGCAAAGGTCTGAGGTCTGTTACTTCAGTGTTATACTCATTTGCAACTCCTTCAAGGTCTCCCCTTCCCTAGCAGTGGTTTGGGAAGTTCAGACCTGGGATGAAGGTGACAGCTCCCTGCTTCGAGAAGGTCTTTTTGTTTGTCTCTTCCATGGCCAGTTCATCTTCTTTTTCCCTGGGTGTGAGATCACCAAGTGAAAGTTAAAAGCACTGTTTTCCCTTTAGTCTCTACAGCTTTGTACAAATGCGAGCTTTCCCCATTCCTTAGTTTGAAAAATTGATAGCTTTGACATCTGAACCTGAATTATACTAACCGTGGTAATGATTCAGCAATCTTGTTAGTAATGCTCAGATCATTCACAGAAATGTCAATAGCCTCGCCACAACTTCCCCTTCCGAAGGGTGAAAAAATGTTCTGATTAAATAAAACCCCAGTGGCCCCACAACTAAACCTTTACACGCTTTAACAGCCAAAATGGAGCTGTCCCGGTGTGTTTCTTGCATGCTTTGTTCACAAACCTGACTGCAGCTGAAACATGGCACTTGACCTTTTGCTGTTTCAAGCATACATCTCTCAACCTGCCAGGCTGTCCGGAGAAGAACCTGGGAAGCTGTTTGCATTTTTCGGAGGTGGAGTGGCCAGAGGCAGCCAGGATGGCTGAAGGGCTGAGGAATATTTATGAATACCTGAGAGTCTGAGTTCTTTTTCATTCCCATCATCCATCAGCTGAAAAGAGCCTGGAGATAGTGGTATGTAGAGGAGAGTGGTTAGAAAGCAGAACATGTAAGCAGTGGGGGAGAAATGTAAGGAAAAAATTTTTGTTTGGTGCTCATGATATATTGGAATAAATTCTGATATGTTGTGTCTGTGTGCTTAGGGAAATACAAGTCGTATAAAGTCACACCAGGCAGCCCTCCTCATTACTCTGATGGGGGACGAGGAAGGGAGGGGAGGGGGAGATACTTCAAGCTCGTCACCAAAGACCTGCTCAACAAATGGTAACCTTCTTATTAAAGGAAACGTCAGCCTGGATCCCAGATAACAACGAAGGTGAGCTGCAAACCAGCTTCATTCCTCAAGCCGATTTTATCTCCTTCAGGTTTTGTTAGCAGGTGGAGTGCTCCAAGTGAAGAGGATTGCCTAGCCTGCAGCTGAACCAAAGGAACCAAGCGAACGACCAGTGCAAAGAGGAAGGCTCCTACCTCACAGCTGAGGCTTTACTAAACACCAAGGGGACCCAGGAACTTGCTCCTCGGGGTCATTAAAGAACTTATCTACGACCAGGAATGAACGGTTGCAAAATTCCTGTCCGAATTCCTACATGGATGTAGTTTGAATAAGCTTGATCTTTATGACATGAACCATCCAACGTGAACAGACCTCAGGATGTTACCAAGCCCCAGGGAAGCATTTATTTTACTTGTGTCATCCTGACAGGCATCTTTCTAACCTGCTAAAGACACATAAAGACTTTACAGCTCTCTGTCTCAGGCGTCCTGTTCTTACAGTCAGAAAGTTTTTTCCTAATATTTTCCTTGAATTTTTTTTTCCTGCAGTTTCAGCCAGTTACTCTCTTTGGCCTTTGGGCTGATGGGTGCTGATGCCTACAGCCCGCTCCCTGGCAGGCTGGAGGGGCTGCCTCTTTGAATTTTGGTAGTTTTTCCTTTGACTAACGCGTGTGTTAAAGACAGTGAGGTTAGCATCTAAATTAGGGAGTAAACTCTTTTAGGTGAGTGATGCACACAGGTAGGGAAAAGGCATTATTCAAAGCAAGATAAGCTGTGGGCTGTTGCTTAAATGATCCCGGGAAGATCCTTGGTTTCTGTAAAGAATGAAAGCTGCAGCACAGTTAAATACAAGGACTGGTGAACACTGCAAGAGTGAGCATCACTTCCTGTAAGCATTACAGATTCTTCTAGCAGCATGAGGTAGTTTATGTGTCTTTCATCCCTGCAGATGTGCTTTAACTTATTACATGTTCAAAGGTCAAATATGTTTTTTTTGTTTGTCATTATGTAGATCTTTGCAATTATCTTGTAAATGCAACAATCTAAATAATTCATAAGAGCAGAGACGCCAGCTGTCGGTGCCACAACCAGGTGAGTCCTAATTCATGACAGTCTTCTCTTTCTTGAAGACCACAAAGGATGTAGCTGAGCACTAGCTACGCCCAGTTGTGGTATGTTGCTGGAAGCTTGTTTCAATTTCAGACTAAATCTGGCAGTTGCAGACAAGAATAAAATAGGCAGAGAAAAAATACTGATCAAAGGGAATTTTCCTCTTGACATAACCTGGAAAGTGCACCTTAGGTGCTTAATTAGGATCAAACCAGGCAGAAATTATATTGGAAAAAAAATATTGACAGTGTATCTAAAAATAGGAAGACTGTGCCTCTTTTAGGAGCAAGTTTGGGGATGTCAGGCGTAGCAAAAATCAATGCTGTAATAAGATAGACTGATGGCATATCAGAAGAGCTGCCGTTATTCACTGACTCCCGCGGAACCTGACAGTCAGCACATATTGGAGAATGCCACTGTTCCCAAAGTTACAAACGTTTTTATCTGAAGTGACTGCTGTTTTTGAGAAGGACCTTGGCCTCCTTCTCTGCTAGGATGTCAAAGCAGCTGGGATTCACTCCTAGCCTGTCCCTGGCGTTGTATTGTCCTTGGAGAAGCTGTTGTGGCAGAGAGAGCGTTTGCTGGAAATCTGTCTTGAAAGTTAGGAGCTGCCTGGAGCTCCCTGTTCAAGAGTTTTGGAGCTGTCTCCTGCAGCACAATCCAGTGACAAAAATGTGCAAAATCAGAAATTCTGGAGGTCAGCGGCAGTCCTTCACTCTTTTTACAGGAAGGCCTATGTGCTCTTCAGCTGGAAGATCTTAATACACAGCAAGAAATAGTACTGTTGTATGAGCTGAATGACTGGGGCTTATCAGGCTTTCTTTGATTTTTCCTGCTCTCTCAAGTCTGTGCAGGTCTAACCATAAAGGAATCTGGAATAGCAACAGGAACAATGTAAATTCTACTTTTTACCTCCTTTGAATATCAGGAAAAAGTAATTTCCAACTGCCAGGACTGATTAGCACAGTTTGACTGCAAACTTATAGCAGCTGCTATATTATCTAGGTTTTGCGTACTTTGTGTCTGTTTGCATACAGCTTTGACAATGTAATTGTTGTCTACTGACGTAAAACACATTGAAAGAAAAAAATGCAACTAAATTCAGGGAAAAGAGTTCTGATGATATGCTTCTGTATTTCAATCAAAATGAAAAATCTACCATTTTGCAGCAGAAGTTGACGTTTGGATGCCATAGAGCAAACTTGGCCAGCTAGAAGCCTTGGAGACAAATTTATTGTCTCTCAGTGTAGACCCAATGGAAACCCATGTACTGTGTGAGTGAAAGTCAGATCACCTATAATTCAGCAGTTAACAATATGCTTTACATAATAAAAAATAATCTCCAAGTGAGGAAAACACGAAGAAAAGGAATATAAGCACATCTACTGTTAACTTAGAAGTCCGTAACAGCTTTTGCAATTGCACAAGCCGCCCCGTTCTGCATTGGTATGAGACTCAAAACCAAGCAGGGCTTTGGCTTTGGGATGGCAGCCCACCTCTGCTAGCACTGGAAGCAGCCTACGTTTTAATACTGACTGCAGTGGCAATGATGACTGTGTGCGAGAAATTTCCTTTCCCTGTCTGCTCTACTTTTCTGTTTCATCATAATTTTAAAGCCCCAGCATCAGGCTGATTTTGGAGGCATTTAGCAGCCAAGGAGCTGTGTTTGATAGGAAAACATGCTGGTGAGAGAAGAAGCTGACCGTTTCTCTTGAAATTCTGCCCTAAGTTATGATTTCTGGTAGAATCACAGTATTAGTCTGAGATGAAGTGAAAAGAAATGGGTTAAGTCATCTTCTGGAGAGATTAACAAATCTGGAAGGGAGCATAATTTTTTGTTTTCTGCTTCATTTAAGGCCACCCAACTTAGAATTCAAAAAAATGCACCCATGAAAAATCATCATCCTTTCTGGTACATGTCTCCTGTCTCTTTTTCTTCCTTATGTAAACAGTTCGGTGCTGAAAATGACTGCCATGAATCCTGGTACCGTTTCTTACAGATACGGGCAAGGTTGGGGTAAGCTGGTGGTCCCAGAATGCAGCTCTTGCAGGAAAGCTGGTGCAGTCCCGTCCCTGCTGAGCTCAGCGGGGACCGGCCGAGGACACTGGTGAAGCGCAGGGGCAGAGTCAGCTGCTGGGACTGTGCTGCCCAGCGGGAGCAGAAGCAAATTGATTTATGAAACTGCGTCAAGTGCTGTTAACAACAGCTTTCCACACATCCAATTAAAGTTGCGAGAACGAAAATTAAAGACGAATTAGATGCTTTGAACCCGTCTCTTATTTAAAACTGATGACCCGTCTGCTCCTTGGCTAACACCCTGACAAGGATTTTGACCGCTTACATGACAAAGATGCTAATATGAATCAGAAGAATCTCTTTAACCAGACAGAGCACTGGAAATGGTTTCTTTTTCTGTGTTTCCCATTCATTTTAAAAATCACTCCCATCACGATAGAGACCTCAAAAAAATGACAGGCAGGAGATGAAAAACAAAAATAAAGCCAGACTAGGAGTGTTAATTACAACAGGATTTGGGATAATCAGGAAGTTCTACTTTCATATCTTTGGCTTATAGGTCTTCGTTTAAGACCCATTTTGATTTGATTTACATGGCTATTTGTATTGATTTCTGGCGGATATTTCACTGTGATAAAGTGTCTGAAACGTAATCTGTTCGCAATAAAACTTTGTCACTTGTTGTCAGTCACTGGCTGCACTGCCGTGCTGCCATATACAGATGCTGGAAATTATGGCTTATGGCTTGGAAATAAATGTGTTATACAACACCTATCTGTTGACAATCATGAGAATGAAAGTAACCGACGCATCAAAAAAACACATTTCCTTTGAACTAGCTAGCAGTTTTTAGAAGTGGTTGACAGTCTTAACTGTTAGGAAAAAGAAACCACATTAGTACTCACAGTATTGCTTAGGAGAAAAATGTCTAATTGGTTACTGTGTAGAATTTGATCCCAAATGGATATGACTTTTAAGTTCATGCGTGTATGAACACAAATACATGTCAGTGTGTACATATAGGTATGCAGAGATATAACTATAGGTATTTTGGAGTGATGTGCATGGGTATGTATCTATATTTATGTCTAGATATAGATATAGATCTATATATGTGTATGTTTGTACCCCTGTATGCACGTAGCTCCAGGATGCATTCCTAGTTATCGTCTTAATATTTAATAGAAAGAGTTATGCAATTGCACATCAGTCTAGAAGCCTCCTTTGATCTGATATAGTTGCTGACAGTTGTTGCAAATTATTTTGGAAGGTTTATGAGCTATGCGTATCAAGCTATGATAACTCTAGCTTATTTTTGTATCATTAAAATCTTTAAGCCCTCAAGATCTGTCAAGCTGGTGTTTTGTTTTGGTTTCCACAAATTAAATCCCCCTTGAAAAAGCTAATTTAGCAACCGAAGTGGATCATCATACAGAGCATTTAGAGTGTAAGTGGTAATAGCAAACAATAATGTTAAAATTTAGTCACCAGTTTCCCTTGTGATGTTTTATTTTACAGCTTCTGCAGAACTTCATCTCACTCGACACACAGCCTTGTGAAGGACCAGATTTACTTCCTCGCTGACATCCACTGTGGCAGCAGCAGCAGCGATGGGGAAGACAAAATTATCATCACCCACCAGTGAGTCTTCAGTGGAAGGTGCTGGCTAGAGTCCTCCAGCAAGCGGCTTCTGGTGAGATTATTTTTTTCCCTCCCCCTCCATCTGGGCTTCACGTTTATATCCAAATCCAAATTATAGTGACTATAAAGTGTGTTTTCTATAGTTTATGTTCAGTTTTATAGCTAGTGCTGCGGTTTAACAGTGAGTTGTAAGCTAGAATATAAATATTGGCTTTTTCCTTCTGGAACACACGCACTTTGATAGAGTAATTTGTTTTTATAGGATTATAGTCTGACATATTCTTTTAAAAAGGGGTGAACCAACGGAGTGATTCCCTTTCTCCCACGTAGCAAGGCCGCACAGTGCCAGTTCTGGGTTGAACAACGTGCTCCAGCGAGCAGCATCCCACCACAGGCACATCTGGAGTGAAAAGCTTTACCTAGGTAGGAAAAAACCAAAACCCCTTACCAAGGTTAGTAGAGAGAGAGAGAGATTAGTACATCATTCTCGTTTTACCAGGAGTTTAGCCAGGACAGGAGCAGGAAGCAGCCAAACAAGTATGAAACACTGTAAGAGCATTTCCTAATCAAAATACTTAGGATTTGTGAAAAAAAAATAAAATATTGCAAGTTTTCACCAAAAACTTTTACCAAGCAACTCTCTGAACTGTTTGTTGGGTGGAGTTAGCAGAATTATATCCTTTGGAGTTCTCAGTATTCGGAGGACTGAACTGGAGGCATGTGAGATTCTTGGCAGGCAAATTTCCTAGGGTATTTACAAACCCGTCTAATTTTTGAGCCTTTTTTCTATTCGTGTATTTTTTTGAAAATTGTTGGTGCTACCCAGAACACTGCATTGTCTCTTTACTTGCAGAATAACAACATTGCAGAACATGAGGTAAGCTAAGCCCCAAAAAACATACCAACAATCTTTAAAATTGCAGATTTTCCCATTTGCTGTGATTGACCTACCTGAAGAGGATGAACTGATGAGTCAAGGTGTGAGGTTTTAGTAAATACTGCAAACATTAAAATGCACAAAACCAACTTTTTCTGTAGCACAGACTTGCAATGCTGTGCCTGAATGACAGAAATCAGGGGAATTAATCCAATGGTTTTTCTCTTTTTCTTTTTTAAAATAGCCAGTCATGGGTGGCGGTGGTGAATTCATAACTCCCAGGCATGGATCATTAAAATAATTAAGCCAGTCTTATTTTAGATGCTTTCTAACATCAAACACTTTTGTTACTTCCATCCTGATTCTCTCAGTCTAAAAATGAGAGGAACATTGTGCTTCTAACATAGCTGATATTATCTCAGTCTTGTTTGAGCTGGTGAAAATCTTGAGGAGAGTCTTGACACCGTTTTTCACCTGCTCTGGCGCCCTGCTTTGGGTTCTGAGGTTTTATTATCAAAGGAAAGGAAAACACATTTGTTTAGCAAACTGCGACAGAGAACAGACTCACTTTTTCCTGATCTCTGAAACACGAATTTGAACGGCACGCATGTCCCATATTGCCTTTACCCAGGAGTGAGTGACAGTAAGGTCAGTGCAAGGTAAGTGAAAGCAAATTTAACTGATCCCAAATATCAGCTGTCTGTTGTTTCTGTAGCACTTTGGAAATTCATATCTATCTAGATTTACTTATTATACAAAATAAAAATGGTGAACTCCGCCTCAGCCCAACACAAGGCTAATAATACTCATTTGGGTTTTTCCTTAGACAGACCTGCATGGAATTTTGAACTTAGGCTATTTTCCACTCCCTTCCTGTTATCCTTCTAAACGATACCTGCTAAACTGTAGGTTTATCGATGCAGGTCCTCGATTGTAATGACTGCCTTGCTGAAAAGGCAAATTTTCTCCTATTGCTTGTGGTGGAGGTTCAGTTGTCACCCCTGAGTCACCGTCAGTGCAGTCTTACCTCTCTGTAGCCCCCCTACTCTGGTGGGCAGAATCCAGCCTCTCTTCATTACATTTTATTATATTCTGTTGCACTCTGTGGAGCCCACGTTAGGAGGTGTGACCCCAGTTTCTTTAAAGGATCTAGAATTTCATTATATTGTACAAAGTGCAGACAATTTTTACAGCATTTCAGTGCAGCCTTACTTGGATGTGCAAAATGCAAGTGTAATTACAGTTGTGGAGGAAGCTCTGCACAAATAGTTTCGCTATTTAAGGGCATAATTATCCAGATTGCATTGACAAGAATAGTTGCTTTATTTACAAATCAGTCCAAATACTTTCTAAATAGCTTCCTCTAGTCCTCCTAACCTTTTTCTCACAATGAAAAACATCTTGAATGGCATCCAGGGATGAGGCTTGCCTTGCAGAGACTTTGTGCAGGAAACTGAGAAGCGGCACACAGTCTCTTTTCACAGATGTCCTCCTGGTTCTGCTCAAACAAGCTTTCCTCTGGACATGTGTGGAGCCAGAGCTTCACACAAGGGTTTTAATGGCAAAAAGACGAGCCATCTTCAAGGCTTTGGGATAATTAAGTGGTTATAGGCCTGGGTTTCGTCAGTATTGTTAGCTGGGAAAAGAAGGGATGGAAGTGACTTTGGGGGGAAGGGAAGGGAAAAGAAAAAAGAGAAAAGAAAAGAGAAAAGAAAAAAGAGAAAGAAAAGGAGAAAAGAAAGAAGGCATTAAAAGGAGATGCAAAATATGCAAAAGAGAAAAAAAAAACAACAAAGAAAAAGGTAAAAAAGGTTCTTATAGGAAAAGATTGGTCAGATGGGGCCAGGGGGCAGTGGTGTATGGCTGTGGGTGGGAACCTGCACACACCTCTGTGTTTTACTTGTCTTAGTAGTTAAATGACAGCCCAGATTTTGTGTTAAGACCATAAACAGAAAAATTAAGTCTGGAAGAAAAAAATTTTGAGCAGTAAAAATTTCTTCCTTGGTAGCGTTTTACCACCAAATGTGTATGAAAATAGTGGTAAAGAAGTTAGAGTTGTCATGCAACCTGTTATTCTGAAGTCGTCACCCATTTCCACTGATGGATTGATTGTGCTCCTCTCAGGCTTCGTGCAAGAAGGTGCACACGGTAACAGTGGTGCTAAGTATCCGTGTTTTGTGTTTGTATAAGCCTTGGCTATAACGTTATCAAACAGCACTAAAAATAGGAGGGAAAGAACATTCCTGGCTGCAATGTTCATCAGTTAAATCAGAGGATGTAATGACTGTGAGATGCAAGAACATTGTGAATATGTCTATTTTTTAATGTTTATTTTCTGTGGGCCTTATTCTGATGTGACAGTGATGTAAATTAATTGATTCCGACAGCCAGATTTATAATAAGAATAGTGCAATTAGGCGAAGGCCTTCTGATAGCCAAAAAAGCATTAAAACCTTCAGAGAATGACTAAATGATCCATTATGTTTTGGCAACTGGAAACTCATTTCCTACCTGCTGTTCGTTTTGTGGTTGCTATGAACCAATTATTTCAGATAATGTGGGAAACAGTCCATTTATGAGAATCCATCAAGAAATCATTATTCCACTAGAAGCAATGTACTGATTTTTAAACAGAATTGGAGGGTATGGATTCAAAAATATTTTCTTGCTTTCTTTAGGCTCTTTTTTGAGGGGGACGGAAAGGGAGGAAGGGGCTGGAGGGATGTCACGGCATTCTCCAGAGTCTTTATTGACCAGTTGTCTGTCTTGTCCAAGACACGGTAGCTCAGGGTGCAGGACACTATACAGCATTTTATACTGCCCTGGCCACAGGTTACAGCAGTGCAGTCAAGAGACCAGAAGTGCTGATGCCGGAGCAAAAGTCCTGCTCCTCAACAGCAGCTTAGACTGTTACACATTTATATATATATATATTTATCTAACTAGCTAGCTATAATATCTCTATCTCTCTGTCTCATCTATCTATTTATAAAATACGCCCCACTGCCTTGCAGAAAGCAGATATTGGTTGTTACTGCTGCACACTGGGGGGAAAAAAAAGCCGTGTCTCTGCAAGGCAGATGTAGGAAAGCTATCAAGTCTAAATTGCTCAGGAGGAGGGCAAAACCACGCTGGGCTCCCGCCCGGGCACCAGTCGGCTGGGCAAACGGGATTATCACGTAAATGCCAAGGTCACCAAGGAACTAATGCTGCAGTATTTCTTTTGCTGCGCTATGCTGTAATAATTTTTTGGAATTGTTGGTTCATTGTGATGGATATCTCATGATCTAATATCGGCGAGCTGTGTGGCAGAAATGTGTATGGGGTGCATAGGCCAGAACGCAGGCATCCCCTGCTTCCTAGCTGAATTCCCACGCTAATTTTGGATACCACTCTTTATCGCCGTTTTTTTATTTTTCAGACAAGTTATAAACTGAAGTATTCCAGATATGTTGTCTTTCTACAAAGCTGTAACTCTTATTGACTTTCCCCCATCAGTCCAAACGATTTTCCTTCGGTCAAAATATCTCCCTGGTATCGTGGTGGCTAATGGTAATGTGGGCCCCATGTCATTTGTTAGCGGAGTGTGCCTGTGTGTGGAGTTGACCATGACAACTTGTGGTTATAGGATGAGGTGACAGTAGATACAAAGAAGTGATAGTTATCTTCTCCTCATCTCTTCACCAGAGCCAAAGAACAGGTAAAGCAGGAAATCTTTGTCTTGCAACAAAAATAGACTCTGCCAAAAGAGCATTACATAAAAAAGTTATATAGATTAAAGCTCCCACTCCTATTAGCTGCTACTTGAAGGCTCAGCACATTGCTGCAAAAATCACAGAAAATCTCCTCATTATTGCCGTGTCTCATTTTTGTTGCTGTAGCTCCAAGAGGCAGAGGTCGGTCGTAGCGCCTTTGCATCAAGCGCTGTACGAGCACAGCAAATGAGTACTTTTTCCCGGCTTCCTCATCGAAGCAAAAAACAAGTGTGGTAGCCAAAAAAACCCCAAACTTACACCGGGGCTTTAGTTTACCCATAACTGAGTTCCTGTTCAGGCTGTGCATCTGTCCCTTGGGTGTAAAATAGGGTTGGGGATGGGAGAAAGGTTAAAACCCCGTGTTGGTGCAACCGGGCACTAAACTGGAGAGGTGCTTACGCAAAACCAGTGAGAATCAGCAGGTTTGTCTTCTGCTTTTGGATTTGTTATCTTGATACAGGGGTGATTACATGGGTTTGCCTCCTGGAGGGACTCCTTGCTAAATTACGCTAAAACATGGCCAGAATAAAGGACCACAGGCCTCCCTGTGCCACCGAGGGCTTTAATCAGTACCAAGTGGGTTTTTTTAGGCTACCGCTTGGTGATTCTGTTATTTGAACAGCCCGAGAAGTCAGCTGTGCCCTGGGGCGGTGGCAAAGGGAGCATGGCAGCTGAGCTCTGGATGTGCGCGAGGTGTCGGGTACAGCTGAACAAAACACGGTGGTTCGGAGACCTTGGGATTTAACTTTGACGGAACATGATCAGGGGCTGCTTCGTGCTAGTGCAAACCCTGAATAAAAGCGAGCGCAGCGTAAAGCCTCTGGAGAGTCACATGGGAAACCAAATAATTATACAGTAAGAAATGTGCCGGCTTACCTTTCTTCTAGAGAAATCTGCTGCTCAGCATAAATAGCTCTAATGATACTCAGCAGGATTGTGTTGTCCGCCATCCTGGAAGAAGTGCAACAGCCAGGCAGGGACACAAAAAAAAAGGAAAAAGAAAAATTCAATAATGAAAGCACATCTTCCCAAAAGTGTTTTCCCAGGAAAGGCAACAGAGTCAGGCACACGCCGCAGCAAACAACCCCTCACAGGCGGCACACAAACCCCTAAAGGCTCCTTTCTCTCATGGAAACAGGGCTAATGCATTTATCCATGTGCCAACTCAGAAAGTACAAATCTTAGTACCCGGAATACACTGTTTCCTCATGCATTTGTTTCTCCTTCTGGTAAATTGCTTCTTTTAACAGAAGAAAAAAAGAGGAACCTACATCACGCAGAGTTACACCATGTTCTCCTCAGAAATCAAACCTCATTCATGTTAGGGTTTCCTGTCTGAATCCATAGTTTGCACACACGTACTAGCTAGAACAAGAAATGCATACACAAATAAAACACGAAATTAAACCTTTTTTACAATGTTCCCCCTTCCCTTTTAATAATTTTTTGTCTTTAATTTGATGAAATAAACGTATAGCGCCTTAGCACTTCAGTTTTCTCCAAGAAAACTTCATTTTCCTGTGGATGCAAATTACGTGTGCTTGCAGAAAAGCTCCTCGATAAAAGCCAGTTGTCTAAAAGACACAATCGCTGCTGAGGAAATCCTGTAGAATCTAAGTAGTGGTTTGAACAGATTAAGAGACAGCATTTCGGAAGAAACAGGCTACAGGTCCAAATGAAGCAGATTTTGGTACTTTTTAAATATTTTTTTATTATTATTTATTTTAGGGTACCGGTACCTTCTATCTGCAGAAACGGGTATGGAAATGGAGAGTGGCGAGGCACGTACGTCACCAGTGCTCCCCGACGCGTTCAGCACATTCGGGATTTATAGCACTTTCAAGCTGTGAAGGCAGTCCAGGTCAGTGACCGAAATTCCCCAGAGCTCTTACGAAATCAAGGCGCTGGGATTGCCACCTGAGAGCAAACATCGAAAACATTCCTTTTCAGCCCAACACAGAACAAACCCAAGGTACTGGCACCAACAATACCCGCAAAACCGGAATGGCCCTTTCTGGTCCCAGTGAGGAATCTCTCAGGGCGTACGTGGGGTGCTTTCCCCCCTTTTGGGGGTGCAAGTTGATTGGGTGCCGTTCTGTTAAGTGCTACATTCAGTTGTTGGCAGGGGAGGGAGAGCAGCAAATTTCCCGGGACACTTTAGCCCCAAACCACCAGCTGGAGCACCGGGGAGGTAATGCGACATCTGGAGCAGAAATGTGTTCGCCTCGGGCCTGTCGCCGCCTACAGAGTGGCAGTGCCCTCTCCAGCTGGTTCCTACGGCTGGCTGCCCTTCCCCGGCAGAAGAAACTGTCTCTTATTGCCAAGAGGCAAACGTATGCACTGGGTATCGCACAGTTCTACCCTGAAGCAAGGAGAGAAACTGTCTATAAATACTTCAAGTATTTATCTGCTCAGGGAGCACAGGGAAAAAAAATAATCTTTATTTCAAAAGCAGTCCAGGAAAGACAGTGAAGCTCACAGTGCTCCAGCTGTGAAGTAAGTTATATTGGGCACTGCATCACCTGTGACTATGGGATGGGTGCCCAGCTCACCTAAATACTTCCATTCTGGGAGAAAATACTCCTCTCAGACTGTTGGGGCCTCACGGTGGGCGACCCCAGCATCTCCAGCTTGCAGAGATGAATGCAATGACTTGTTTAGTCAGAGGTATTAAGCAATCTCTGAGTTTGGCCTTTGCTGTCAGGACTTCATGTGCCAGCGTCTTTTCATTTCAGGAAGAACATTCCTCATAAATCAGTTCTTTCCTAAAGGACTTAGGAAAAATACAATATTATCTCAATTAAACAAAAGTGTTTTTCTGCAGCTCTATCACTCCAAATGGAACAGAATGACGGCCAGATCAATGTACGTCCTGTAACTCAGAAAAGGCATTCAAAAATGTTTCGTCTAAAAGACCCTGTTCCTCCCGCCACTGTCATTTTCGGTTTATGGCTGGGGAAAAGCGGGAGGGGTGTGTGTGTGTGTGTGTGTGTGTGTCGGGGGGGGTTGTGCCTGTGTTGCAATTAACTATTACTGATTAGTCACACATGTTCTTTTCTCTGTTTATCTCACCCAAACAATGTTGGGTATCTGATCCAAACAGAATCCAAAGAAATCCATTCTGGAATCCCTGGAATGCTGCACAGAACATTGGTGTGTTGATGAATGCCTTTTTTTTTTTTTTTCCCTTCTTGGCAAGTCAGTCTGGTCCGAAGATGGGGGAAGGAAAGGACAAACATAAGATGATTTCCGAGAGCAGGTGGGTGGATAATTCTCAACACAGATTGTAAACCCTGTGCCATTTTAATGTGTCATTATAGTAATGGGAGATTTATGCTCGCAATACTTGCTGGTTTTTTGCCAAAAGCACACGTTGCCTAAATTGAGCCTATTGATGTAGTGCTCTCATCATTTAAGGTGCGTTAGAGACACTATAAGAAGAGAAATGCGGAGAGGGACGTTGGGATGCTATTAGTGAGTTGCATATGAAATTAAATGGGAAATGAGCAAAAGGCCATCTCATTGTAGCACAAAACTTCTGTCTCTGCATGAAAATAAAATCCTTCTCATTCCATTGGCACTTTGCATGTTGGTAATCTGCGCAGCACTGAGTGGTATCATTCATTCAGCCTGGCTAATATTATTTATGGCGTTTTGAAAAAGGCTATTTAATTGCCCCTAGATATCATAATCTCTCTACTAAATATCCCCCAAATGGAGAACCAAACAGCATGAACGGTATAATATTCTGCTGATGGCCTGTGTTATCAGCTTTCTGACGCAAAACTTCATTTTTATGTATTATAAACTTTTATTTTTTAATATGTAACATATATATATATATACACACACACACACATATATATACATATAAGGACGGAAGGAAGGATGGAGGGAGAGAAGGATGAAAGGAAGGCAGGTTGGACGATGGAAGGATGGAAAACCAGAAGGACAGAAGAAAGGATGGAAGGGAGGACAGAAGGAAGGTAGGACAGATGGAGAGAAGGAGGGAAGGAAGGTTTGAAGGAAGGACGGAACAAGGGAAGGATGGAGGGAAGGAAAGACAAATGGAAGGACGGACAGAGAGGTGGAAGCATGGAAGAAGGAAGGAGAGCAGGGTGGAAGGAAGTGAGAAAGGACAGCTGGAAGGATGAATGGAGAGGAAGGAAGGACAAAGGTTGAAGGAAGAATGAAGAGAAGGTCAGATGGAAAGGAGGGAAGGAACGATGAAGGAACAGAAGGACATCTTCAGAAGGACAGACCTAGGGAACAGATGGACAAAAAGAAGGAAGAAGGAAGGATGGGAGGGATGGAAGGACAGGTGGATGGAAGGACAAATGGAAGGAACAAAGGACAGAAAGGATGGATAGAAGAAAGGAAGGACAGATGGAAGAGAGGGCAGAAAGATGGAAGAAGGATAGGAGGGATGAAAGAAGGACAGAAGGACACTGAAGGGCAGACAGAAGAAAGACTGGATGGATGGAAGGAAGGAAGGAAGGAAGGAAGGAAGGAAGGAAGGAAGGAAGGAAGGATGGACAAGAGGATGGATGGAAGGCTGGAGGAACAGAAGCAAGAAAGGTTGGATGGAAGGATGGAAAGAAAGAAGATGAATGGAAGGATGGCAGGAGGGAAGGATGCATGGAAGTAAGTAAGGAATGAAGGAGGACGGATGGAAGAATTGAAGGAAGGACAGATAGATGGACGGATGGATGGAAGGACAGAAGAACAGAAGCAAGACAGAAGGATGAAGTGCAGGATGGAAGGATAGAACTGACGTAAGGACAGAAGGGAGGAAGGACAGGTGGAAACAAAGATGGAGGGAAGAACGGAAGGAAGGAAGGATGGAAGGACAGAAGAACACACAGACGGACAAAAGGATGGTTGGAAGCAGGGAAGGAAAGAAAAATAGAAATAGGAGAAGAAAAACAAAAGAAGGGAAGATGAAGACCTGTTGTTCAGCAGGTTCGTCAGCCCTGTAGTTCCTGCACCACTCCAGTCTGACAACGGCCAAGGAGACGCTCTCGTTCTTGATGTGACACTTTCAAACGACCTGAGAAGTGTGTGCTCTGACCTACGAGTAGGCAAGAGGAGTAATTTGAACTTCTCTCATCTTTCTTCTGCACTGTATTCACAAATTAACAAAGCCACAGTGTTAACAGGAAGGTTGTGCAAAGTGTTCCAGCATTGAGTAGTTTCAGTACCGTATCTGCCACGCGAGGCATTTCCTCTTGTGTAGTGCGACGCAAAAATGGTTTCAGGAGAGAATAAGCCAGAAAAAATATTTGCCGTCTGTGCCACAAGCATTACCTTCCCCCAACAAACCCAGAACTTTGGCAATCCTTGTAACAGGTCAAAGCCACCCATGGGAGCTGGTGTCAGAGTCTGCAAAGGAAAACTTGGATCCTGGCCTAAACAACGCGAACGTGCTTTTGAATCATACGTTGTAATTCATCCGGCGGGCAGTCTGGTGAGAGCAAGGATGACCTCGTCGCTTCAGCACTGAACCTGGCTCTGGAGAGCTGGGTTCAGTTCACCGCTCAGCCACAGGCTAAAATATTGGACATGACGCGTGCCCTCTTTTCCGTACTGTGGCAAGAGATTATTACTGCAGTACTTCACACTGGTGAGAAAAGACAGAATTCATTAACCTCCGTGTGCTCTCAGACACTCTGATCACGAAGGTCATCTATAAATTACAGTATAAAAGTAACTAGCTATTTTAGTTAGTCTAGGGGTTAACACACCATGAAATATTCATATTAAAATGACCGGTTGGCATTAGAGCTGGTATTAGTACCGTGGAGAAATTAAAAACTACCCCCTTTCCTTCACAAGCTCCTTTGTTTAATTCTGGCAGTTTAAATGGCGGTACCGACTCAGGCTAAAGTTTAGCCAGTACTAAACGGTGAGCCAACTTTTTCCACCCTGGCATAGTTTCTCCCCAGTTTCCCTCCTCTTTAAATAGAGTGTTGAAATCTACGCCTCTTAATCTAATGAAGCCTTGAACTTTGGTTAGCTCGTTTCTATCTCTGCGTTACATTTTACACTTAGGCAATTGCCGTGAGTGGGTCCAATCAAATTGTGCAGCAGCGTGTGCAAACATGAAACAGAATCAGCTCCATTTTTATTTCAAAAGTAACACAGAGAGAAAAAGGCAAGAAAAGAGCTAGCATTAAAGACTTTTTAAACGTTTTTATTTCAATAATGGTATTTTCTATATAGGAGTCACTGTATATTTTGTTGAGGGCTTTTTCGCTCCCAGTAATGACCTTCCTCCCAGTTCTGCCTTTTTGCTGCGCCGTTACTTGAAAGAGTAAGAATGAGCCCCCAGATCAAAAATAAAACAAGAAAACAAAAATGTTCCGAGGGACAGCCCTCGACATGGGGCTGCCCGTTGCTCTGCCGCATGCCCAGCGAGCAGGGCCTGTGGCCGCCTTCAGCTGGCTGCGGAAGCTTATGCTGAACCACACGCGTGTGACCATACACTTTCCACATAAAAACATCACCCTTCACTGAAGAAGAACCTGGTAGTGCTACCCAACGTCTGGAGAAGTTGTAGACACATTCTGAGCATTGCATGAGAAATCAGAAAAGATTTTTTTACAGGGGAAAGTTGTACTTATAGCTGTGGAGGTGTAAAAAGCACACATGCTCCGTTTCACACGCAGTTGCACTCCGTCAGTTAAACACCCTGTATTGTTGGCCCGATCTCGTTATAACCGTCAGCCGCTCTCCGTGTGACCTGCAGTACCTTTAGCTACATGCAGGGTTTTGCCCAGCAGGTGATTTTCCAGGTAAGGTTTATTAAGTCTCTAACCCAACGTTGTCGTTGTCGTTCCTTGTGATTTCATTGTCTTGCAATTTTACTTTCTTACTGAAATCACCACTCGTGGGATTGCAGAGCAATTCCATTTTTATTAAAAAGAAAGTCTTTGAAGATACCATGCAAAGATTGAGATGATGAATGCGAAAAGCTGAACGACCCCACACTTATTATCTTTTAAAACCTTGTGAGTTTTTGATGCTTCAGTCATGACGATTTAATGCCTGGAAGTAGAGGGACTGATGACGACATCAGACCGGACCCCAGTTCTAGGGACTGCTATAGCCAAAATGCTGTAGAAAGTACTTTTCCACCTGCTTTTTAAACTGCTTTTTGTCTACTTTGGAGTGGAGAGCTATTTTTAACCAAAAACCCCTCTTCCGCTGTGAGTAACTATTCAATTAACAAAATTTAACGGTCATTCCATATATAGGTGTTTCCCTAGGGAACACAAATGAGCACATGGGAGACGAGGCAAATGTGTGGTGTATTCCGGCTGCAGACGCCGCAGCACGAGCACTTGGGGCTGGACTTCCCTTTCCGTGTGTCCCAGCCACCAGCGCAGTAGCTCAGCCGTCGGTCCGTCTGTTTTCCCCAAACCAGGAAGAGTGAGCGCACCAGACACAGCTGCTGCCACAGGCACGGCGAGCAGCACCTTGCGGGCGCGTAAAATGGTTGTGATGTACTCCAACAGCAGCAAACAACTGTGCAATACCCGCCTCATGCTGCCGAAAACGACGACACAGAGAGTTCAATGGGAAGACCAAAAAAAACCAAAATACAGGTAAAAGAAATTTGATCAAAAGTTTCTCACGGGTCTCTCTCAAAAGCACTTTGATCTCAAACAAGCACCTGGTGTCCACTGGCCCACAGGTAAAATTCCCAGTGACACACAGAGAGCACACTAGACGCTGACAAGGAAACTGGATGCATTTAGGATGCCACATGTTGATTATTGTGATCTGCTTATTTTTCTCCACCCACATACATCTTAAAATGTGTGTTGTCCTTCACGGTCTGATTACCAGTACGGCATTGGCAGTCCGGCCATGGGAAAAAACCCTCAAAGTTACTTTGTTGGTAGGTTACTGCAAATTTCTTTTTTCCACACTGATACAGCCGAAGTATTCAATGGCAGATCTAGTTGAAGTGCACAAATACAACATTCCTGTTCCTTTAGAGACACGGGTGTGTAATCTGCCCAGAAATTGAGGCAAGGCTCAGAAATACTGCCGGGGTAAGCAGTCCGGGAGGGACTCCGAACATGCTCCAGAGCGCAAGCACAGCCGGGCGGAGGGCACAGGACAGGCCGTGGGAGCAGAGCCTGACACAACTTGGTCGCACTTGTGGCCTCCTCCTCTGCGCGTTTTAAAGCCGACGGAGACTGAGATCTGTGTCCCTAAAAGCAACAGTCTGCATCCGGCCCTGACGGGAACCCACGGCAGGGACAAAACAGGTGCGGGGAGAGCGCTGCTCCCCGGTGAGCTGCTGGGGAGCGGGGGGTCGCCAGGGAAAAGGCTGGTGTGCCCGTGGGGAGCACAGGCGGCTCCAAACCCAGCACACGCGCACACACCCTGTGTCACTCTGTGTGTGTGTGAGACTGTGTGTGTCTGTGTCTCTGTGTGTCTGTGTGTCTCTGTCTCTGCGTGTGCATCTGTTTGCCCCTGTGTGTCTGTATGTCAGAGTGTGTGTGTGTGTCTGTGTACATCTGTGTTTGTCCCTGTGTCTCTGTGTGTGTATGTATCTGTCTCTGTGTGTCTCTGTGTCTCTGCGTGTGTGTTTGTCCCTGTGTGTCTGTGTGTGTCTCTCTCTGCATGTGCGTTTGTCCCTGCATGTCTGTGTCTCTGTGTGTCTGTGTGTCTCTGCGTGTGCATGTTTGTCCCTGTGTGTCTGTTGTCTCTGTGTGTGTGTGTCTGTGTTTCTGTATATCTGTGTGTGTGCACGCGTGTGTCTGTGTTTCTGTGTGTACGTCTGCATGTCTGTGCATGTGCGTCTATTTCTGTCTTTGTGTGTGTGTATCTGTGCCTGTGTGTCTCTGTGTCTGTCTTGCGTGTGTCTCGTGTGTCTGTTTGTGTGTCTCTGTCTCTGCATGTGCGTCTGTGTGTGATTGTGTCTGTGCGTGTGTGTCTCTGTGTGTGCATCTATGCATGTTTGTCCCTGAGTGTCTGTGTGTCTCTGTGTGTGTGTCTGTGTTTCCGTGTATCTGTGTGTGCGTGTCTGTGTGTCTCTGTGTGTCTCTGTTTCTGTGTCTCTGCATGTGTATCTGTGCCTGTGCGTCTTGTGTATGTCTCTGTGTGTCTCTGTGCATGCGTGTGTCTGTGTGTGCATCTGTGTTTGTCTGTGTTTCTGTGCGTGTCTGTGTGTATCTTTGTGTGTGTGTTTCTGTCTGTGTGTATGTCTGCGTGTCTCTGTGCGTGTGCACGCATCTGTTTCTGTGTCGTTGTGTGTGTCTGTGCCTCTGTGTGTGTGTGTGTGTGTCTCTCTGTGTGTGTGTCTCTGTGTGTGCGGCTGTCTCTGTGTGTGTGTCCCCATCTGTCTGTGTATCTGTGTCTCTATGTGTGTCTCTGTGTGTGTGTGTGTCTGTGTTTGCGTGTCTCTGTGTTTGTGTTGGTTTTGGAGGTGTCTGTGCTCCCCATGGGCTGACATGTTTTTCCCTGGCTGTGCAGACATAGACACACACACACAGACACACATACAGGCAAACACACACGCACATACACAGACACACACAGACAGAGACACAAACACAGCCATCGACACACAGAGACACACACACACATACAGACATACACACTAACACACACTAGACACGCACAGAG